>NC_069507.1:69545399-69670399 GCF_027579735.1 Bombina bombina
GTATACTGCAGGGATATTCTCATCTGTGAAAGGTTTAAGTGGGATACAAATTAAATAACATTTTAAAGCAGGTTTAGATAGGCTTTTTTTGGGGGGGGTACATTTATTGAATAATGGGGTTGTATTTTTTGGAGCAAAAGAGCTAAATTACTTTACCGCAATGCTGTAGTAACTTTTAGTTTTAGTGTGGGTTTTTTTTTTTATTGTGGGGTGTTTTTTAAGGTGACTTTAGTTTTAATATAGGCATAACTGTGTGTTTTTTATTTTTGGTAGTACTTTGTTGTTTTTTTAGAATGTGATTTATTATTTTCAGTAATTTTAGTGTTTGTTAGTTTTTGAGTGTTAGCAGAGATCTTACATGAGGAGTGTTAGCTGTTTGGTAGTTTAGTAGTGATGGGGTAGTTTGTATTAAGGGGTTGTGGTAGTTTAGGGGTAATATTTAATTTACTTTCATTATTTATTTTGTCTGCTTTTAACCCTTTAAGGACACAGCTTTCTGTTTGCTCAATTGTTTTATGACGGAAAAATTCCCTCATATGTCCTTAAGAGGTTAATATAATTTACCCAAGAAAACTGCACTTTTCCACTAGCAGCCACAGAGACGGGAATGCATGTTGCCTGATCCAGAATCCTGACCCTGCTACATTCTGAGCAGCGGTTGCTTAATCACCACATGGGCTCATTTATATCAGTTCATAACTTGTCACAGCAAAGATGAGAAGATGAAAGTTGCAAAGTTTATGCCCATAAACTGCTGTTAGACTGCTAACAGCAAGAAAAGTATAAAAACTCATGTATTTCTCATGTAGATCTTTTGCAAAGTGGTGCTTAAAGTGAAATTGTACACTAGAATTTTCTTTGCATAAATGTTTTATAGATTATCCATTTACTTGGAAGTGTTTTTTTTTTTTTTTTAACAATGTATAGTTTTTTGTTTTTTTTTATAATCTGTCTTTTCATATGCTGGGGGGGGGGGGGTATCTGCTCTTCGTGCTTACCCGGCCCCTTTCAATGTGTGTCTCAGCCTAACCTCATAAACAGTGCTAAACTGGGAGCTTCTAGTAAGTTTTTAAAAGGTTTTATACTGGATTTTTGATCAGTATCTGTGCATATTCTAGTTTATAGCAGTGTCTCTTACATGCACTTATATGAAAATTGGTGTATACTCTCCCTTAAATGGGCAAGAAACACATTGATATTGTAATAGAAAATGTTTAATTATGTTTAGTAAAACAACTTCGCAATTATCTTTTATTATTTATTTCAACCCATTTTCATGTACTTACCTCTGAAATTTGGGGGTTTTCAATGTCTGAAAACTGAAAGTGCACATATCACACTTGACAAGCCTAACCTTGCCAGTTAATTGTTGCTGATTGGCCACAGCAGATATGTGAAGGAAAGGAACTGCAAAGCAATGAATATGTTGCTAAAATAATACCACTGGTTAGCTGTATATATTCATGTAACAAATCTGCATTAAGACCTCCAAATAAGCAGTGGGTGGAGCTTAAACACTGAAAACAATTGCAGCAAACATGTAAAATGCAATAAAAATATTTTACACTCACCTAGTATGTTAATGTATAAATAAGGAATTTAGTGGAAGGCACTTTGTAAATCCTATGCTATACTATGGGGTAAAAGATAGTTACATTAGGTTAAGATAATTTTGGCAAAGTAAAGGGAATTATTCCCCACTAGCAGCTTGAAGGTGCTCAAATAATTTATAAGTAAGATGTAAAACAATGTTGTATCACTTTATAGACAGAAACTAAGTTGAAGGCTATTAAAGCATAGACAGAAACAAGCATTTTTGCTTCACCATAGTATTTTCTAGTGCTATTGGCATTTTCTCTCTGTTCAGGGAATGGGAGGAGATCAGCCTATAAAGAGTCAACTTGTTCTCCATGCTCTCACTTATTGCAATGAACAGCTCAAGTAGCACAACCCACATGACAGCATTCCTCAGCAGCAGACCTGAGCTGAATCATCCCATTCTGCAGCCGGTATGGGACATTGTCAGATCACAGGAGCAATGGATCAAGTCTCCTTTCTACCCAGTGATATTTGCTTTCACTGTCTACATGATGTTCTGCATCCCCTACCTGATGCTGGACTTCTTAGCTCGTGTGATACCAGAGCTGAAAAAGTACCAGCTGCAGCCCCGCACTAACACCACGCTGGCTATGGTCCTGCACTGCTTGGCTTTCACTGTGTATAGCCACCTGGTCTTTGTGTTCCCAGTGACTGTTGCCTACTGGTGGTGGAGACCTGTGCACTTACCACTTGCTGCACCAGAACTACACAGTTTTGTGTTTGATAGTATAGCCTGTCTGCTCCTGTTTGATTTCCAGTATTTTGTCTGGCATGTTCTGCACCATAAGGTCCCCTGGTTGTACAAGACCTTCCACAAGCAACATCACAAGTATACCTCCACCTTTGCTCTTGCTACACAATATTCCAGTGCCTGGGAGATGCTCTCACTTGGATTATTTGCTGGAGTAAGCCCCATGATGTTGGGTTGCCATCCAATGACAGAAATGGGGTTCTTCATCCTTAACATCTATCTGTCTGTGGAAGATCACTCTGGTTATGACCTTCCCTGGTCTACTCACAAGATTATACCATTTGGACTCTGTGGAGGACCTGGACATCATGATTTGCATCATGAGAAGTTTTTCTCCAACTATGCACCTTATTTTACCCACTGGGACAAGCTCTTCAGGACACAAGCAAATCAATCCTCTAAGTGAACTTATGTACATTCTGTATAAACTATATTAACTTTTGAAGAACATAAGAGTTTTGCACAAAATTACTTTCTGGTTAATTCAGCCCCACTGCAAGAGGCTTTTCGTTAATTTTGTTATATAGTTGCATGGATTTATACATTGGTCAATACTTATTGATTCCTCAACTATGTTTTAATGATGCTTTGTTTTTATTATCTTGGCACTTCAGTTATTTTGAATTCATCTCAGAATTGTTATGAAAGATTTATACATTGGTCAGGCAGACATTTATAGTGATGGAAATGTATTTAAATGTTTTAGTTTTTTTAACCATTTTATAAATTTCTGACTCTAACATGGTATGTTTTTATATATATATATATATATAGTAATAGAGGATTGACACTATGCACAAGCCTTATAAAACAATTGAACATTTATTCGATAGGCATTAAGAGTTGAAAACAAACTCACAGAAGACAAGTAGGAGATACGTCATCTGACGCGTTTCACGCCCCACTGGCGCTTTGAGAAATATATATATAAATGTTGATGAGAAAAGGCTTGACAATATCTCAGGAGTTCAGTAATTTCTGTAATTACAAAATCTAACACTAATAAGATGTATGGGATTGTTTTGGAAAGCACTTTAACTGTATATAGTTTGAAACTGCAAACAATGTTATATTGAAATGTGGCCATTTTTGTCCTTGTGTTGTGTTACAAATAAATGATCAATTATTGTATAAATGCTTTATATTTTTGTATTATGTTTTGTATAAGAGCTTTATTTTTGCCAATAAGCAAACCAAAAATAAATAAATAAACACACAAAGTTTAAAAGGGGCATTAAACTCAATATTTTTCTTTCATGATTCAGATAGAACATAGAATTTTAAACAACTTTCTAATGTACTTTTAGTATCAAATCTTCCTTTTCTTGTTATCCTTTGTTGAAAACAAGATAGGTAAGCTCAGGAGTGTGCACATGTCTGCAGCACTATATGGCAGATGTCAGCACTACTTATTGTCATGTAGTGCTCCAGACATGTGCACGCTATCTATCTCTTCAACAAAGAATAACATATGAACAAAGCTAATTTGATAGTAGAAGTAAATTGTAAAACATTTTTAAAATTGTATTCTCTATCTGAATCATGAAAGAACAAGTTTGGGTTTCATGTGCCTTTAAAAGGATATGAAATAGTGCTTGTTTAGAAAAAAGTCAAACCAAAGTAAACATAAAAAGAAAGCGATTGTGCTATAAAAAAACCCAGCAAACAACTTACTTGTCTTCTTGCATAATGAGCACTTAAAAATGTGTCATTTCCTGCAGCTAGATACGAAGCAGACATGCTGAAAACGTAAGTTTCATTCTGCCTCTTCTGAGCATTGGCAAGAAACTGCTTTCCCGTCTCTCTAGCCTTAACTAAATAGCAAACCAGCTCATGCTACTCTAGAAGATTTATTACCTCATGTTAGATATGACTTCATATAGAGACCCCAGCCTCATTTTGGGACTGTGACAGGAAGTGATAGACACTGCTCAAATTAAGTTAAAAAAATGATATCTATTAAGTATAAGCTACTGTTTGAAGTGAAAGTCAATCCTAGCGATTTACAAACACTAGGACTGACTATTGAAACAGATAAAGGGGACTTTCATTCATGAAGTATAAGATACCTCATGTAGAAAGCTCCTTTATTTGTTTCAATCGATCGTTGTTACAGCAGCCCACGGCTAAAAAAAAAGCCAAGCCGAATTTACTGCACGGCTATTGGCTAAGTGGTGAAAACGTCACCTCTAAGCAAAAAAATTTTTTAGCCGGTGATCAATTGAAACAAATAAAGGAGCTTTCTACATGAAGTATCTTATACTTCATGAATGAAAGTCCCCTTTATTTGTTTCAAGAGTCAATCCTAGTGTTTGTAAAACGCTAGGATTTACTTTCACTTTAATGTTTTTTTTTTTTTTTTTATTTTAGCAATGAAGCAGACTGTTTTATATCGCATTACATTCAGATGAGCTTTGTGCACATGTATAAGCCCTAGAGACAAAATAAATAAATCATTATATTTGAACTGTAATAAATAAAATGAAAGCACTCCATTTTCACAAGGAGCCACAATATCTGCCTAGGTCACCTTAATAAACATACCATATATACACAAACATTACCCGTTACAACTACCTCCTCTGATCAATCTGTACAGGTGAGGCTGTAACTGAGATGCAAGGATGAATGGGTTAACAAAGCACTTTCTAAACTACTCTAGCTCCGGAATTCAAATGTTAAGATAAAAGCCAAAACTATAAAAATAAATATTTATTAAATATGATAAAAAGGGCCACTGTGCATTAAAGGGACATTAAACCCACATTTTTTCTTTCATGATTCAGATAGAGAATACCATTTTAAACAACTTTCTAATTTACTTCTATTATCTAATTTGCTTCATTCTCTTGATATTCTTTCCTGAAAAGCATATCTAGATAGGCTCAGTAGCTTCTGATTGGTGGCTGCACATATATGCCTCATGTGATTGGCTCACCAATGTGCATTGCTATTTCTTTAACAAAGGATATCTAAAGATTGCAGCAAATTAGATAATAGAAGTAAATTGGAATGTTGTTTAAAATGTTATTCTCTATCTGAATCGTGAAAGCAAATTTTTGGGTTTAATGGCCCTTTAACAATAACAAGATAACAAAGGAAAATTTTCCAAACTATATACATGGAAAAATGAGCCCAGGTTCCTAAGCCAGTCTCTCTAGGTTAAAGGGGGGTAAGAGAATCCACCCCAAGCTTTCATGATTCTAGCATTCTAAGTTAAAAAAAGGTCCAGAATGAATTCCATTAGCATAACTTCTGAACACTTAATATCAGGGGTCAAGTCCTACAAAAAAAGTGTGGGAACTCACCAAGACTTCCACCCCCTCAAAATTAATATTGTTTTATACGCACATACTGTATTTTTATGCATATAATCTATACACTTTGGTTAATGAAAGCAAATTAAAACCAATGTATGGTTGAATGGTTGCCTTTGGGCCTGAGACTCCTCCTCTGTCAAGAGTCTCACCCACTCCTATTTCTACTGAGGGGAGCTATATAACCCCAGAGCAAGCCACACAAAAATGTAAGCACCATGTGTTCCACATATCGCGGAGTGATCACACTGCAGGACCGTTGACAGACTTGCAGTTAGTGTATTGTAGGAAGTGTTACTGCCCATTACTAGAGGATCTCACTATCGCTCTAACCAGACTGTGCTCCAGCCCCTCCACCCTGCAGCAGCGGTGTTTACTGAAGCGTTTCTGTTCTCTGTCCAGGGGGAACTTAGTTCCTCCTGCAAAAATTGGGCAGAAACTCTGTTATTGGGCATTCAAAAATATTTCACACTCAGTATGTTAATTTATTTCAAGATGGCTGAAAAATATTTTAATAAGCCTTTACTGTTTATTTAATTAAATAAAAATAGTTTAATGTCCTGTTGTAAAGATCATAAGATAATTGAAAATTATCACAAAACTATATTTACTATTTAGAAGGTATGTCAAATTGAACAACCTTATTCTTTCTCACAATTTTTAGTTTATTACTAAATGGTTAAAAAAAAAAAAAAAAACTCAATATGTTGAAAAAAAACAAAAGAAAACTGCAAATCAATGAAAAATGTTGCAAACATAGAAAATGTCAGAGTGTAGCCTTGTCAGTAAAGTTTAAATTGGCTACTCCAAATAAGGCTATTTAAAAAACAATTTCAGCAAGCAAAAAGTTATTTAATTCAAAAAATAAATCATACTCACCCAAAAAAATCTTGTGATAAAGACTAGAGTATCCTTTCACTTTAATTTCAGATACATACTAAGGATTTGTAAGATAGACAGTGTGTGTATTTGTATATATGTGTGTGTGTGTGTGTGTATGTGTATATATGTATGTGTGTGTATGTGTGTATATGTGTATGTATGTGTATATATGTATGTGTGTGTGTGGGTTTGTGTATATATGTATGTGTGTGTATTTGTATATATGTATATGTGTGTGTGCATGTGTATATATGTATGTGTGTGTATTTGTATATATGTATATGTGTGTGTGCATGTGTATATATGTATGTGTGTGTATTTTTAGATATATGTATGTGTGTGTATGTGTAATATATGTATCTGTGTGTGTATGTGTATATATGTATGTGTGTGTATTTGTATATATGTATATGTGTGTGTGCATGTGTATATATGTATGTGTGTGTATTTGTATATATGTATATGTGTGTGTGCATGTGTATATATGTATGTGTGTGTATTTTTAGATATATGTATGTGTGTGTATGTGTAATATATGTATCTGTGTGTGTATGTGTATATATGTATGTGTGTGTATTTGTATATATGTATATGTGTGTGTGCATGTGTATATATGTATGTGTGTGCATTTGTATATATATGTATGTGTGTGTATGTGTAATATATGTATCTGTGTGTGTATGTGTATATATGTATGTGTGTGTATTTGTATAAATGTATGTGTGTGCGTATGTACTGTATATGTGTATGTGTGTATGTGTATATATGTATGTGTATATACATTATGTATGTGTGTGGATACCATAAATCTTTATTTTAAAAAGCCTTATTCTATCTCATATTTTCTAGTTTAAAAATGAAAAAACAAACATAAAAATTAACATTTATATTACATGTTGAAAATTATGCAATACTCCTCTTATTGTTTAAACTACTTTCATTATTTAATTTTGCAATTTGTATAACTTGCAAGGTGTCATATCTACCTACGTACCAAGCGGCTATAACTGAACAAGGAAAAGGAAAGATTTAAGGATGGCTAGGAATCAAACAATCTTATTCTTTCTCACAATTTTTAGTTTATTATTGAATGGTTAAAAAAAAAAAACACAGCATGTTGAAAAAGCAAAAGAACACTGCAAACCAATGAAAGATTTTGCAAACAAAAAAAATGTCAGAGGGTAGACTTGACACCAAATAAGGTTGTTTAAAAAACAATATTTTAGCATGCAAAGATTTATTTAATTTAAAAAATAATTTACAGTCATCTAGTATGTTAATTTATTGTAAAACTGTGTAAAAATCTTGTAAAAGGAGTGTACTTTCACTTTAATTTTAAATACAGTACTTACTAAGGATAGTAAGATAGACGGTATGTGTGTGTGTATATGAAGGTGTGTGTGTATGTGTATATATATATATATATATATATATATATATATATATAGGTGTGTGTATGTATATGTATGTGTATATACAATCGTATGCAAAAGTTTAGGCACCACTGACAATTTCCATGATTTTCCTTTATAAATAATTGGGTGTTTGGATCAGCAATTTTATTTTGATCTATCAATTAACTGAAGGACACAGTAATATTTCAGTAGTGAAATAAGGTTTATTGGATTAACAGAAAATGTGCAATATGCATAAAAACAAAATTAGACAGGTGCATACATTTGGGCACCCCAACAGAAATATTGCATCAATATTTAGTAGAGCCTCCTTTAGCAGAAATAACAGCCTCTAGATGCTTCCTATAGCCTGTAATGAGTGTCTGGATTCTGGATGAAGGTATTTTGGACAATTCCTTCTTGCAAAACATCTCCAGTTCAGTTAGGTTTGATGGTTGCCGAGCATGGACAGCCTGCTTCAAATCACCCCACAGATTTTCAATGATATTCAGGTCTGGGGATTGGGATGACCATTCCAGAACATTGTACTTGTTCCTCTGCATAAATGCTAGAGTAGATTTTGAGAAGTGTTTTGGGTCGTTGTCTTGTTGAAATATCCAGCCCTGGTATAACTTCAATTTTGTGACTGATTCCTCAACATTATTCTCAAGTATCTGCTTATATTGAGGGAAATCCATGTGACCCCCAACTTTAACAAGATTCCCAGTACCAGCACTGGCCACACAGCCCCACAGTATGATGGAACATCCACCAAATTTTACTGTGGTTAGCAAGTGTTTGGCTTGGAACGCTGTGTTCTTTTGCCGCCATGCATAACGCCACTTGTTATGACCAAATAGCCCACAGCACCTTCTTCCAAAATGAAGCTGGCTTGTCCAAATGTGCGTTTGCATACCTCAAGCGACTCTGTTTGTGGCGTGTGTGCAGAAAAGGCTTCTTCCGCATCACTCTCCCATACAGCTTCTCCTTGTACAAAGTGCGCAGAATTGTTGAACGATGCACAGTGACACCATCTGCAGCAAGATGATGTTGATTTGATAAATCAAAATGAAATTGCTCATCCAAACACCCAATTATTTATAAATAAAAATCATGGAAATTGTCAGGGGTGCCTAAACTTTTGCATACAACTGTATATGTTGGTGTGCCTATATATGTACAGTAGGTGTGTTTGTGTATGTGTATATATGTATGTCTGTGTGTGTGTATATACAGTATATGTAGGTGTGTGTCTATGTGTGTATCTGTATATATGTATTTGTGTGTACGTGTTTATATGTATGTGTGTATGTGTATATATGTATGTGTATGTGTGTGTATATATATATGTAAGTGTGTGTGTGTGTATGTGTATATGTATATATGTATGTGTGTGTGTGTGTGTTTATGTGTATATGTATGTGTGTGTATGTGTATATATGTATGTGTGACATACATTATAGCCATAGAGTTTTTCATTGATACATAATGTAATTTTGGATCAGCCACAAAGGTATTTTTGTTAAGAGCCATTGAATTTCTACTCACACACAACTTTTTTATGTTTCAGACAGAGTACTATCTCCAGAGACGTGGGACACCGCAATGGGGGCCAAATTTGCCCCCTCTTACGCCAACCTTTTTATGGGTTGGTGGGAGCTGTCCCACATCTTTGGCGATAACAATACATTTAAGAAAAATATTATACAATATCATCGCTACATAGATGATTTGTTTTTCATTTTGGAGTGTGAGGAACAAGAAGCGAATCAGTTTTGCAAATATTTAAATCAAAATATATGTGGCATTGAATTTACAAGGGAACATAGCTCAGAAAGTGTTAACTTTCTTAACCTTACAGTCAAAAGTAGTGGAGCAGGTCAATCTATTGAAACTACTATGTACAGGAAAGACACAACAGGTAATACTCTGCTAAAATTTGATTCCTGTCATCCGAGACATGTGGTAAAGGATATCCCTAAATGGGAATTTATACACATTAAAAGGAATTGTACTAGTGAGCAAATTTACCAAAAACAAGCATGTGAGGCAATCACAAGGTTTAAGGAGAGAGGCTACAGAGAGGATATTTTAAGAAAAGTTAAGGACAATGTTGATCTCATTCCTAGGGATCAACTACTGCAGTATAAATCTAAAACGAAAACCTTGAGAGTTAATAAGCCTAAATTAATTACATCGTACAGTTTAGAATACAATCAAATTTGCAACATCATAAAGGAATCGTTGCCTATTCTATACTCAGATTCTGTCATTAAAGATATAATGCAGTCAGGATGTGATTTTATTCCCAAAAAAGGAAAAACTTTGGCTAATTATTTGTCGCCTTCAGACTTGAAACCTATTAAAAACACATGAAGAGAAAAGTTTTTTTCAAATATCGTAGGCCTATCTGCAAAACTTGTAGTTTCATCTCTGAAGGTGACAAATTTATGTCTCAGACAACTGAAAAAGAATATGATGTAAATTACTTTATCAACTGTGCGGTTACTCATGTTTTATATATTTTCTCACCTGCAAAACATGTAAGATCCAGTATACAGGTAAAACTCCAACATCTTAGATCTATAGAAGACAAAGAGGTAGAAACTTTTTAACACACTTAAAGGGACACTAAACCCCAAAATTTTCTTTCATGATTTAGATAGAGAATACAATTTTAAATAACATTCCAATTTACTTCTATTATCTAATTTGCTTCATTCTTTAGATAACCTTTGTTGAAGAAATAGCAATGCACATGGGTGAGCCAATCACACGAGGCATCTATGTGCACCTACCAATCAGCAGCTACTGATCATATCTAGATATGCTTTTCAGCAAAGAATATCAAGATAATGAATCAAATTAGATAATATAAGTAAATTAGAAAGTTTTTTTTAAAATTACATGCACTTTCTAAATCATGAAAGAAAAAAAAATGGGTTTCATGTCCCTTTAAGGGCTAGGCATTAAGTTTTAAAGTTTAGACTCTGCTGCATTAATAAGAATAGATTAATATGTATCTCTTATACAGATCTTCTTTGTATCAGAATCAAACATAGGGTAACAGTTTCAAGTATGGAATATTTAGAATACTGTATAATTTAAAGTTACATTAGATATACATTTTCGATATAAATGTGCATTCTGTCTAAGCCTTTAAGCTCATATGAAAGTTTTTATATACACATACGATAGTACATTGACTTTCTGGTATGTGTCTTTAATTATCCCTCAGTAACTATTTGTTTAATATATCTATGATGGTACTATCCTTATAGGTGATATACTAGATGTTTATATTTATAGACTAATTATGCCATCTAAGTTGTGTATTCAATCAGGTTTGATTAGAACGAATGTTGTTAATTGAATAGCCTTGAAAAGGCATATGAACAGGTTCACAGGTAAGCAGGGTGCATGCGCACGAAACGCGTCTGCGTGTGAACCTGTTCTTTTTTTCAACCTGACGGTTGTGTTTGTTGCTGGCTTTTTGACCTGTTTGCTTTTAACCCCTTAACGACACATGTCGTACAGGGTACGTCGCACACAACCTGGTCTTTAAAGACCAGCGACGTACCCTGTACGACATCAGGGTTTAAAGCGGCTGGAAGCGATCCTGATCGCTTCCAGACGCTTTCAAGGTATTGCTGTGATGCCTCAACATTGAGGCATCACTGCAATACCTTTTTTCCCAAACCGATGCAGAGAGAGCCACTCTGTGGCCCTCTCTGCACCGGTAGCGATGGGCCCGATCGTTGGTGGGTGGGAGCAGTTTCAGGGAGGCGGGTGGGCGGCCCATCGGTTCCTGAATGTGCAATGTGCACGCCGGGTGCCGGGAGCGCGCGTGCGCGCGCATATGTGCGCGCGATCGCGTAACAGCCACTGCCACCAATGAATTTATGAATGGGAGAGAGGGAGAGGGAGGGGGGGGAGAGAGGGAGAGGGAGGGGGGGAAATAATTTTCAAAAGGATCTGGGAGGGGGAGAGGGAGGAGGGTATTAGGGGGGGCAGCTACACTACAGAAAACATTTAATTACATGAAAAAAAATAAAAATAAACATTTTTTGGAGGCAAATTGGGTACTGGCAGACAGCTGCCAGTACCCAAGATGGCAGCAAATAGGATGTGGGCAAGTGTTATAGAGCTGTTTGGGGGGGATCAGAGAGGTTAGGGGCTAAGGGGGGGTCCATCACAGCTAAACATATATTTTTTTTTAAAAAAAAATTCATAAAAAAAAAAAAAGCCTTTTATTTTAGTACTGGCAGAGTTTCTGCCAGTACTTAAGATGGCGGGGACAATTGTGGGGTGGGGGAGGGAAGAGAGATGTTTGGGAGGGATCAGGGGGTGGGATCTTTCAGGTGGGAGGCTGATCTCTACACTAAAGCTAAAATTAACCCTGCAAGCTCCCTACAAGCTATCTAATTAACCCCTGCACTGCTGGGCATAATACACGTGTGATGCGCAGCAGCATTTAGCAGCCTTCTAATTACCAAAAAGCAACACAAAAGCCATATATGTCTGCTATTTCTGAACAAAGGGGATCCCAGAGAAGCATTTACAACCATTTATGCCATAATTGCACAAGTTGTTTGTAAATAATTTCAGTGAGAAACCTAAAATTGTAAAAAAATTTAACATTTTTTTTTATTTGATCGCATTTGGCGGTGACATGGTGGCATGAAATATACCAAGATGGGCCTAGATCAATACTTGGGGTTGTCTACTACACTACACTAAAGCTAAAATTAACCCTAGAAGCTCCCTACATGCTCCCTAATTAACCCCTTCACTGCTGGGCATAATACATGTGTGGTGCGCAGAGGCATTTAGCGGCCTTCTAATTACCAAAAAGCAATGCCAAAGCCATATATGTCTGCTATTTATGAACAAAGGGGATCCCAGAGAAGCGTTTACAACCATTTATGCCATAATTGCACAAGTTGTTTGCAAATAATTTCAGTGAGAAACCTAAAGTTTGTGAAAAAAAATTATGAAAAAGTTAATTTTTTCTTTATTTGATCTCATTTGGCGGTGAAATGGTGGCATGAAATATACCAAAATGGGCCTAGATCATTACTTTGGGATGTCTTCTAAAAAATATATATACATGTCAAGGGATATTCAGGGATTCCTGAAAAATATCAGTGTCCCAATGTAACTAGCGCTAATTTTGAAAAAAAGTGGTTTGGAAATAGCAAAGTGCTACTTGTACTTATTGCCCTATAACTTGCGAAAAACACAAAGAACATGTAAATATTGGGTATTTCTAAACTCAGGACAAAATTTAGAAACTATTTAGCATGGGTGTTTTTTGGTGGTTGTAGATGTGTAACAGATTTTGGGGGTCAAAGTTAGAAAAAGTGTGTTTTTTTCCATTTTTTCCTCATATTTTATAAAAATTTTTATAGTAAATTATAAGATATGATGAAAATAATGGTATCTTTAGAAAGTCCATTTAATGTCGAGAAAAACGGTATATAATATGTGTGGGTACAGTAAATGAGTAAGAGGAAAATTACAGCTAAACACAAACACAGCAGAAATGTAAAAATAGCCCTGGTCCTTAAGGGAAAGAAATTGAAAAATGGCTGTGTCCTTAAGGGGTTAATTTTGAAATAAAGATTTTCGTATTTTTTATACTATGGGATCCTACTCATCCTTCTGACTGTACATTTATCTATCTATATACCGTGCTTTATACGGCGCTTCTACATATTGGATTATCTGTATATGTATGTGTGTGTATCTATGTGTATATATGTATGTGTATATATGTATGTATGTATGTGTGTGTATATATGTACAGTATGTGTGTGTATAAATTAATATTAATGCACTTTTTTAAATAGCAATAATATTTAGAAAGAATGCCATATATCTTTATTTAAAGAAGCCTTATTGTATCTCATATTTTTTAGTTTAAAAATGAAGCAACAAACACAAAAAATAACATTTACAGTATATTACATGTTGAAAATTATGCAATACTCTCTTGTTGATGAAACCAGGGGCGTAACTAGAAACCACAGGGCCCCGGTGCAAGAATCTAAGAAGGGCCCCCCACCCCCCCAAAAAAAATGTGAATTTGATACATCTTTTTTTTTTCAACATACTAATGACAAATTTAAACTTTCCTGTTTTAGACAAAGCATGCAATTTAAAACAAATTTCTAATTTACATCTATTATCTAATTTGATTTGTTCTCTTGGTATCCTTTATTGAAAAGGCTCAGAAGCACTGCTGGAACCTATGTGCTGATTGGTGGCTGTGCATATATGCCTATAGTCATTGGCTCACCCAATGTGTTCATTGAGCTCACAGTAGTGCATTGCTGCTTTTGTCTCTCTCATGTACAATAATCCCCCATTAAAAAAGAACTGGAGATATAAAAAGAAAAGTGATATAATTCAGAGCCCCTGTTTAAGATTAATGCTTGCCTTGATGCATCAGGCTGTAAAATTGGCCGTGATAGAGGGCTCATTTTATCTAAGTGTAGGGTCCTAATTTGGTTCTGTAACTAGTTAGACCCACTGCACAGGGAAGGAAAATGCCCAGCTCCAGGATAATCAGCTTTCTCTTTTCTTGTATAAAGCAATAGCTATAGCAATATCCAGCCCTGTATTGGGCAGAAAAAATATATTATAGCAACTGCATGACTACTGCAGAGAAGGATACCTAGACTGTGTGCAAAGGGAAGGTGAAGATTCACAGATGTCGATGAATTATAATAATTGTTATTATAAATAACATTTGTTTGTATATATCAGGATGCCTAATTGCCTATTAATGTATCCTAGCGCACAACTGTCATACTTTTGTGTTGTGTATTTAGTATTAATAATACAAATTATGAATTCTCATATATATATATATATATATATATACACACACACACATACATATATATATATAAATAAATACACATATACATATATCTACAGTCAAACACTTTAGACTGTAGTCAGTTATACGTATAGAAGGATTCAACTTTACCCAAGTGCTGTTTGACTAGGAGAAAGACTGAGGTGAATATGGTTACAGTTATCACAAACTATAAACCTAATGACCCCTGCCCTGTCACTGGCAAATGTTATTCCACTACCAAACTCCACTTGCTGGAACTAGTAGCTCAGCTGCACCAAATGAAGGCGGTGCTGTCCTGCTCGCACTACGCTTTAGTGAGGGCACCTAGACGCACTAGAGAGTCACACTTTTTCTATAGTGCAACATTGAAGCTCCTGAACCTTCCATGCTACACTATAATTTTGTTTTAAATTAGACATTCTTACACATCCACATGCATACACCCAGGCACCCACAGCCGGGCGGATTTACAGTGTGTTCAGATGTGATTCCCATGGATGTAGGAGACAGGTACCTACATACATAAGATAGATCTATTGACATTTACATGCACACATCACACACACCACACACACACACACAAAAGCACAAGATACCCACAAGCATACGCACATAGGAACATACACAAAACCAAGCATGCATACACACACGCATTCAGAAACAAAGACAAGTAACCTCTGGCAGACATGTTCATATATGCACATATGATTACACAAAAAGGACCTACATGCACACACAGATACAACACACATACATCCACAAAGACGCACACACACACACATATATATATATATATATATATATATATATATATATATATATATATATATACACACACACACATACACACACATACACACATACATACATACACACAGGCAATATTCCTTAAAAAAATTTAAACATTTTTTTAACACTGTGCGCATATTTTTTTATCTGTGCAATTTTGGCCAAGAAGCTTTTTTTTCTCCGATTGTTCTCATTGAAAAAACAACAAGCTCTACTGATACACAACTGTTTATTCTGAAATCTGTTGGAAATGTGCAAAAGTCAGACACACACACACTCACAGTAACATAGGCACAAAGACACACAAGAAAGGGCAGAAGTTTTTTTTCTCTCCAGTTTTCCTTATTGAGAACACAACAAACTGCACCAAAACATAACTGTTTATTCTGAAATCTGTTGGAAGTGTGAATAAGCTAAAGATTCAGAAACACACATTCAGTCACACACACTCACATACAAGCACACACACAACTACAGGGCCGGATTTACATCTCAGGTGCCTGTAGGCACAAAAACCTGAAGCGCCCCCCCCACCCCCCCCACCCCCCCTAGAAAAAAGTGGAAAAAATGAGGACTTTTTTTTATTATTATTTAGGACAACTAAAAATAAATATTAGATGTAAAATTACATTTTCCCTTTTATGGAGATACACAAATACACACACCAATTGCAATATTTGTTGTAATGGAAGCTACACCAAAAATCAATATTCACTTGACTCAAATGGCCATACAATTTCTATTATGTATAACAAAAACAAATCATGTTAAACTTTTAATGCAAAATATTCTAAAGAAAACCCTATTTAAAGGGACATCAAATGTGACAGTTTGCTGGGCATTTTATTATTGCACTAGTGCTTGCAGAGAAGTGTGTTAGCCTCTTGCAAAAGAGTTAAACACATAGTCAATGTCAGTTCTGAGACAGCAATACACATCTGTGCAGACCCAGATGGGCTCATAGGACATGTTTATTGACAAGCCATTAGTGTATTGCTTTTCTGGAGATGACTTTGACTATGTGCTTAACATTTTGTTGGAGTCAAACACAGTTTTGTGTAAACAATAGCAATATTAAAACTAGCAGCATGCAAGCTCATCACCATCAACAACCTTTGCAGCCAGTGGAAGAAAATATAAAATGTAGGGAAAAAAATCTTGTAAACTCTGATATTTTTGGTACAAACACACACAGATGTTACATTTATTTTGTTCTGAAATATAAATATCATATGATGTTGCTCTCAAAGGAAAACATGGAATGTTGTAGATTATATGTAATCCAGGGGTCAACAAATGTGTTTAAAATTAGAATTTAGAAATTCAATGGGAGGGGTTTAGTTTTAATCTTTGCCCCTCTCTCCTTCATGGCTCTCTCAACTGCTGTAACATATTCCCAATGAAACACTCGACTTTGTAGGCACCTGGCAGCACAATTCTTACTAAAATAAATGCCCTCATAAAAAAAAAAAAAAAAAAAAAAAAAAAATTTTTTTTTTTTTTTTTTTTTATTATTGACAGGCAGGCGCCCCTCACTGCAAGGCGCCTGTAGGCACATGCCTACTGTGCCTAATGGGAAATCCGGCCCTGCACAACTATGTAAATATTCCAAAGACTAATAAATCCCCTCCTTGCTTTTATTAGTGAGAATCTGCTCCACAGTATTAGATGACAAATGTTGTAGGGACACTGGATTCTAAAAGAACAGGATATGCTTGGCAAGATCTAATACAACATGAGACCTCTTTTTGTAACTGTCATGGCTCAGGCTTCTGGACAGTTGTCCTTATGGGAGGTACATATGGGACCAGAGGTAGTGCTTTACAATTGTAAGCTATAAACAGAGGCATTGGATAAGGTATAGATAACTGCCTTATCTATAAATATAGAACATATAGATTTATTTAACCATAAACAATCCTTATCCTTGACTATTTTGTTATAACTATAACTGGTGGCAATGTATACCATAGTAAACAATAGAAAGTGAGCAGCATTAACAAGGGGGGAGATAAAAATAACTTTAATTTGTAAACTAACTGTTAGAATAAGTAGCAGTAGATTTACAGCCTTATTGACATAGTATGCAGGTATCAGATAACTTTCTCCAGTTTATCATATAATAACAAATAGTTTAGAAAATAAGCTGACAAAATATGTAGCAAAACAGTCAAGTCACAGTTTAGGATCAGCTCTCCATCAAAATTCTAGAAAAAACTGACAAATTATTACTAAAAAAATAAAGTGCCAAATAAACTTGAACTTTCAGTGCTTAATTTTACCTCTGCAATCCTAGCTACTCCTCTCTGCCATGATTCTCAGCAGCAGCTGCATTGTCATTTCTGTCTTGTCTTATGCTACTACTAATGCACTCTCTCTTCAGGATGAGGGAAGCCCGGTCCTGTGCTCCACCCCCAATGTCATACTACCCCAAAACAACACACAGGAATAATAAGAAAATAAACACTGTCTGGTGCTGGGGAGCAGCTGTCCCCTATGTGCCCTGGGCTCACTGATGTTAGCCTGAACAGCAACTGAACCCCCAGCCCTTTCTGACAGGTTATATCATAACATAATCAAACACTTCCAACAATGAGAAAGCTTATCCTCCATCACTGAAAATATCAGTTATAGAACACACATTACAGTACATGTATCTGTGATGTTAAATGTATTAAAAAGTGAAAACATTTAATAATTATTTAAAAAGTACTTAACTAGAAAATGATCTTTTTTACTTCAGACTCAGCTCACCACACACTCTTTCTGCATTTCCCGCGCTCTGCCTGAAATCTGCCTCTCTCACCTCCCACCTTCCTCTCCCATCATGTTCCTTGCTCTGGCGGCTCTGGGACAATACAGAATGTGACCACTAGCCCAGAGGGAGGAGGAGACAGAGTGAAGGGGGGCAGGCAAAGTGCTAGACGAGTCACATCATTTTTCAATGTTTTTTAAAGAAACATAGTAAAGTAAAAATAATGTTATTATAATAATGCAGCAGCTGCTGTGGGAAAGTCACCCAAGAACATTTTTTGCAGAGGCTGACTGTGACTCCTGCCAGGCAGGAGTCACAGTCAGCCTCTGCAAATAATGTTCTTCTAAGTTTTTGGGTGACATTCTGATCTGTGAATAGAGAACAGGCGCGTTGGGCTGCCTGCTTCAAGAGAGGATAGGAGCAGTCTGATCCGATATGACAGACTGAAGTGCCGCCTGTGACCGATGGACCCAATTGGTCCCATCATTAAGCTGGACTTACCTTTTCCTTCCACTTTACAGTCCCGCTGGGAGGTTACTGCTGCATTCGCATAGACAGCTCCTGCCTCCTCCTTTCCCGCTCAGCTGCAAATGTTTCAGAGCGTTGCCGTGGTAACCCGCGGCAACGCTCTGATTTAATACTGTTAGTGAGCACCGCGCAGCCCCTGCAGCCACTAAAAGAATGTGAAAAAAAAAAGTTTGTTGGGGGGGAAAAAAAAGTGGAATAAAACAAGTTTGTTGGAGAAAAAAAAATGTGAAATTTTTTTTTGTTGAAAAAAAAAAAAATTGTTGCGCTGATGAAGCTGGGGCCCCCCTGAGGGTTGGACCTGCCGGGCCCGGTCGCAGTCGCGACTTCTGCACCACTGGTAGTTCCGCCCCTGGATGAAACTACTTTGATTATGTAACTTTACAAATTGTCGCCTAGATTTAGAGTTCTGCGTTAGCCGTCCAAACCAGCGTTAGGGGGTCCTAACGCTGGTTTTTACCGCCCTCTGGTATTTAGAGTCAGTCATTAAAGGGTCTAACGCTCACTTTCCAGCCGCGACTTTTCCATACCGCAGATCCCCTTACGCCATTTGCGTATCTTATCTTTTCAATGGGATCTTTGTAACGCCGGTATTTAGAGTCTTGGCTGAAGTGAGCGTTAGAACTCTAACGACAAGACTCCAGCCGCAGAGAAAAGCCAGGAGTTAAGAGCTTTCTGGGCTAACGCCGGTTCATAAAGCTCTTAACTACTGTGCTCTAAAATACACTAACACCCATAAACTACCTATGTACCCCTAAACCGAGGTCCCCCCACATCGCCGCCACTCTATTAAATTTTTTTAACCCCTAATCTTCCGACCGCAAACCGCCGCCACCTACGTTATCCCTATGTACCCCTAATCTGCTGCCCCTAACACCGCTGACCCCTATATTATATTTATTAACCCCTAATCTGCCCCCCCAACGTCGCCGCCACCTACCTACAATAATTAACCCCTAATCTGCTGACCGGACCTCACCGCTACTATAATAAATGTATTAACCCCTAATCCGCCTCACTCCCGCCTCAAAAACCCTATAATAAATAGTATTAACCCCTAATCTGCCCTCCCTAACATCGCCGACACCTAACTTCAATTATTAACCCCTAATCTGCCGACCGGACCTCGCCACTACTCTAATAAATGTATTAACCCCTAA
The DNA here is from genome assembly GCF_027579735.1 of Bombina bombina. Classification (NCBI taxonomy): domain Eukaryota; kingdom Metazoa; phylum Chordata; class Amphibia; order Anura; family Bombinatoridae; genus Bombina; species Bombina bombina. The sequence goes on from NC_069507.1 coordinate 69,565,440, forward strand.
AGCTAAGTCTAACCCTAACCCTAACACCCCCCTAAGTTAAATATAATTTAAATCTAACAAAATAAATTAAATCTTATTAAATAAATTATTCCTATTTAAAGCTAAATTCTTAACTGTAAAATAAACCCTAATATAGCTACAATATAAATAATAATTATATTGTAGCTATTTTAGGATTAATATTTATTTTACAGGCAACTTTGTATTTATTTTAACCAGGTACAATAGCTATTAAATAGTTAATAACTATTTAATAGCTACCTAGTTAAAATAATTACAAAATTACCTGTAAAATAAATCCTAACCTAAGTTACAATTAAACCTAACACTACACTATCAATAAATAAATTACATACAAATACCTACAAATAAATACAATTAAATAAACTAACTAAAGTACAAAAAATAAAAAAAGAACTAAGTTACAAAAAATAAAAAAATTTTTTGCAAACATTATAAAAATATTACAACAATTTTAAGCTAATTACACCTACTCTAAGCCCCCTAATAAAATAACAAAGCCCCCCAAAATAAAAAAATGCCCTACCCTATTCTAAAATAAAAATTGAAAAGCTCTTTTACCTTACCAGCCCTTAAAACGGCCTTTTGCGGGGCATGCCCCAAAGAAAACAGCTCTTTTGCCTGTAAAAAACATACAATACCCCCCCAACATTACAACCAACCACCCACATACCCCTAATCTAACCCAAACCCCCCTTAAATAAACCTAACACTAAGAACCTGAAGATCTCCCTACCTTGTCTTCACTACGCCGGGTATCACCGATCCATCCAGAAGAGGCTCCGAAGTATTCATCCAAGCCCAAGCGGGGGCTGAAGAGGTCCATCATCCGGCTGAAGTCTTGATCCAAGCGGGGGCTTAAGAGGTCCATCATCCGGCTGAAGTCTTGATCCAAGCGGGGGCTGAAGAGGTCCATCATCCGGCTGAAGTCTTCTATCAAGCGGCATCTTCAATCTTCTTTCTTCCGGCTCCATCTTCATCCCGCCGACGCGGAACATCCATCCTGGCCGACGACTTCCCGACGAATGCCGGTTCCTTTAAGGGACGTCATCCAAGATGGCGTCCCTCGAATTCCGATTGGCTGATAGGATTCTATCAGCCAATCGGAATTAAGGTAGGAAAATTCTGATTGGCTGATAGAATCAGCCAATCGGATTGAACTTGAATCTGATTGGCTGATTCCACGCTCCCTTTTTGGAGCCTAACGCAGCCCTTCTGTGAACTCTAAATACCAGCCGTATTTAAAAGGTGCCGGGGGGAAAAAGCACGCGTAGCTAACGCACCCCTTCTAACGCAAAACTCTAAATCTAGCCGTTAGTAACTTACAAGGTGTCATATCTACCTACGTACCAAGCGGCTGTCACTGAACAAGGAAAAGGAAAGAGTTAAGGATGGCTAGGAATTGCCTCAGCATTTTAGTGAGCTGCATGGGAAATATAAATTACATGCTTATTAGGTTTTAAGTGGCTATAGGTAATTAAATTGTTTTATGCAAACTGAATTTGAAACAAATGTCAAATATTTATGTTACATATAAGATTTATCAAACATTTTTGGTTTTCTTGAAGAAGAAAAGGGAATTGCTTAAGCCCATCATAAAGAATATAGCTCTTTTTTTTCTCAAAGTCAAGTCCCATTAGGTTATGATGCACACACACACATGAGAAAATTAATCTACTGTAAAATTAGATGGAATGAAATAATTCACAGTGCAGCTTATTTACTATTCAGATAAGACAGCTAAAGTATTGTGAAGTGTAGCTACACCTCCACTGACAAGGTAGATACCAGCTGTAATGTACGTATGGGTTAGCTGCACAAATATGTCTTTCAAAAGAGAAATTGCCTGGTGTTTTGATACTGACTGTCCTTTTAAATGGAATCTGGTGGGTATACTGCAGGAATATTCTCATCTGTGAAAGGTTTAAGCTGGATAAAAATAAAATAGTTTTCTAGTGAAGGTTTAGATAGGCTTTTTTTTGGGGGGGGGGGTTGTTATTTTTATTAAAGAATGGGGTTGTATTTTTTGGAGCAAAAGAGCTAAATTACTTTAGGACAATGCCCTTACAAAAAGCCCTTTTAACGGCTATTGCTATAGTAACTTTTAGTGTAGGTTTTTTTTTATTTTAAAGGTGGCTTTAGTTTTAGTATTGGCATAACTGTTGGTTTTTTATTTTTTGGTAGTGCTTTGTTTTTTTTTTATAATGTGTTTTTTTATTTTCAGTGATTTTAGAGTGTGTTATATTTTGTAATTTAGGAGTGTTAGCGGTTAGGTAGTTTATTAGTGTAGATGTAGTTTGTACTGGGACTTTGTGATAGTCAATAGTTTTGGGGGTGGTTAAGTGATTAGGCTAGGACAGATTAGGGAGACTACATACACACAGAGAGAATTGCACTCACAGGAATGAACAACCAGCTCAAAACCATTGTTTATCTGTTCTGTGGTGATATACTTTCTTTTAACCAAGTAATGTTTTTCACAGAGTAGAACTTTCCTGTAGTATATCAGTCTGATACCGCCTATTACGGTCAGTCCAGCACAGAAATACCAGGCAATTCCTCTCTGAACAAGGAACATAGCAACCCCACTTGATCATTTCAGCCTTCATTGGGTCTCGTCAGTGAGCTGTAGCCATATTCCTCTAAGCACACTGAGCAAGGAGTCCATGCCTGGTTGCCCCTTTATCCTTTAGGGAGACTACATACACACAGAGGGAAGCGCACACACAGGAACGAATAACCAGCTCAGTACCATTTTTAGTAGTAGGGTTAATAGTGTAGTGGGCTTAGGTTGCGCTGGGGGTGAGGGTTGCATAAGGGGTTAATAGTTTAGTGTAGCATTGCATTTATATACAATGTAAAAATGATATGCATTTTAATGTATAATGCATATTATTTTAAAGGGATACTGAACCCAATATTTTTCTTTCATGATTCAGATAGAGCATGCAATTTTAAACAACTTTCTAATTTACTATTATCAATTTTTCTTCATTGTTTTGGTATCTTTATTTGAAAAAGCAGGATTGTAAGCTTACAAGCGGGCCCATCTTTGGTTTAGCACCTGGACAGTGCTTACTGATTGGTAGCCACCATTCAGCAAGCGCTATCCAGGGAGCGCTATCCATGGTGCTGAACCAAAACTCTGATTTTCAGACTCCTAACCAAAGTTTTAGAAGAATACTGATGTATACCTACTCCAGCTTGCTCCTGTTTGTGTAAAGGGTCTTTTTATATGCAGAGAAAGGGGGAGGGGGAGTGTCTGCTATTTTTGCTATACAGCCACTTTCAGTGGGAGTTCCAGCTACCTTTTCAACAGTGCCAAACTGGGAGCTTCTAAGTAAGTTTTTAAACTGTTTTGTACTGGATTTTTATATCGGTATCTGTGCATATTATTCTTTATAGTAGTGTCTATTACATGCAGTCCCTTTAATGGGCAAGAAACAATTTGACATTGTAATAGGAAATGTTTAATTATGTGTAGTAAAAAAATTCTGCAATTATCTTTTATTATTTATTTCAACCCCTTTTCATGTACTTACCTCTGAAATGTGGGGTTTTTCCATTTCTGAAACTTAAAGTGCACATAGCAAACCTTGCCAGTTAATTATTGCTTTTTGGCCACAGCAGATATGTGAAGGAAATGAACTGCAAAGCAATGGTTATGTCCCTAGAATAATGCCACTGGTTAGCTCTATATACTAAGACCTCCAAACTAGAAGTAAATGGAGCTTAAACTCTGAAAACAATTGAAGCAAACAGAGTTATAATGCAATAAAAATATTTCACACTCACCTATGTATAAATAAGGAATCTAGTGGAAGACAATTTGTAAATCCAATGCTATACTATAGGGGAAAATACAGTTACATGAGGTTCTGATATTTTTGGCAAAGTAAAGGGAATTATTCCCCACTAGCAGCTTGAAGGTGTTAAAATAATTCATAAATAAGATGTAGCACAATGTTGTATCACTTTATAGACAGAAACCAAAATCAGGCTATTAGAGCATAGACAAAAACAAGCATTTTTGCTTCTCTATAGTATTTTCTAGTGCCATTGGCATTTCTCTCTGTTCAGTGAATGGGAGGGGATCAGGCTATAAAAAGTCAACTTGTTCTCCGTGCTCTCACTTATTGCAATGAACAGCTCAAGTTGCAAAAAACATTTAGCCTCATTCCTCAGCAGCAGAGCTGAGCTGAATCATCTAATTCTGCAGCCGATATGGGACATTGTCAGATCACAGGAGCAATGGATCAAGTCCCCTTTCTACCCAGTGATCTTTGCTTTCACTGTCTGCATGATGTTCTGCATCCCCTACCTGATGCTGGACTTCTTAGCACGTGTGATACCAGAGCTGAAAAAGTACCAGCTGCAGCCCCGCACTAACACCACACTGGCTATGGTCCTGCACTGCTTGACTTTGACTGTGTATAGCCACCTGGTCTTTGTGTTCCCAGTGACTGTTGCCTACTGGTGGTGGAGACCTGTGCACTTACCACTTGCTGCACCAGAACTACACCGTTTTGTGCTTGATAGTATAGCCTGTCTGCTCCTGTTTGATTTCCAGTATTTTATCTGGCACGTTCTGCACCATAAGGTCCCCTGGTTGTACAAGACCTTCCACAAGCAACATCACAAGTACACCTCCACCTTTGCTCTTGCTACACAATATTCCAGTGCCTGGGAGATGCTCTCACTTGGATTCTTTGCTGGTGTAAGCCCCATGATGTTGGGTTGCCATCCAATGACAGAGATGGGGTTCTTCATCCTAAATATCTATCTGTCTGTGGAAGATCACTCTGGTTATGACCTTCCCTGGTCTACTCACAAGATTATACCGTTTGGACTCTGTGGAGGACCTGGACATCATGATTTGCATCATGAGAAGATTTTCTCCAACTATGCACCTTATTTTACCCACTGGGACAAGCTCTTCAGGACACAAGCAAAGCAATCCTCTAAATGAACTTATGTACATTCTGTATAAACTATATTAACTTATGAAGAACATAAGAGTTTTGCACAAAATTACTTTCTGGTTAATTCAGCACCACTGAAAAAGGCTTCTTGTTAATTGTGTTATATAGTTGCATGGATTTATACATTGGTCAATACTTATTGATTCCTCAACTATGTTTTAAAGATGCTTAGTTTTTATTATCTTGACACTTCAGTTATGCATCTCACAATTGTTATGAAAGATTTATACATTGGTCAGGCAGACATTTATCATGATGGAAATCTATTTAAATGTTTTTGTTTGTTTTTAACCATTTGATACATTTCTGACACTAACATGGTATGTTTTGCATATACTGTATATATATATTTATATGTATGTTATATATATAGACTGCAAAGATTATATATGTAAATGTATCTAAATAAGGAATGGATATCTATTATATTGTAGCATTTTGGTTTGGTTTCTAAAAAGATAAGAACAATTTGTTTTAGAAGGAAAATGTTGATGAGAAAAGCCTTGAAAATATCTCAGGAGTTCTGCAATTACAAAATCTAACACTAAGATGTATGGGGTTGTTTTGGAAAGCACTTTATCTGTATATAGTTTGAAACTGCAAAAAAAATGCTATATTGCAATATGGCCATTTTTATCTTTGTGTTGTGTTACAAATAAATGATTAATTATTGTATAAATGCTTTATATTTTTGTATTATGTTTTGTATAAGAGCTTTATTTTTGCCAATAAGCAAAACAAAAATAAACAAATAAACACAAAGGTTAAAGGGGCATAAAACACGATATATTTATTTCATGATTCAGATAGAACATAGAATTTTAAACAACCTTCTAATTTACTTCTAGTATCAAATCTTCTTTGTTTTCTTGTCATCCTTTGTTGAAAAGAAGATAGGCAAGCTCAGGAGTGTGCACTGTCTGCAGCACTATATGACAGCAGTTTTTAAACAATGCTATACATTAGCTAGACCACTAGATGTCAGCACTACTTATTGTCATGTAGTGCTCCAGACATGTGCATGCTCTCTATCTCTTCAACAAAGAATAACATATGAACAAAACTAATTGTATTGTAGAAGTAAATTGTAGAACATTTTTAAAATTGTATTCTCTATCTGAATCATGAAATTTGCCTTGGATGGATATGAAACAGTGCTTGTTTAGAAAAAATTCAAACCAAAGTAAACATAAAAAGAAAACGATTGTGCTATAACCCCCCCCCCCCCCCGCCGCCCAGCAAACAACTTACTTGTCTTCTTGCAAAATAAGCACTTAAAAATGTCATTTCCTGCAGCTAGATAGGAAGCAGACATGCTGAAAATGTAAGTTTCATTCTGCCTCTTCTGAGCATTGGCAAGAAACTGGCTTCCCGTCTCTCTAGCCTTCACTAAATAGCAAACCAGCTCATGCTACTCTAGAAGATTTATTACATTAGATATGTTAGATATGCCTTCATGTAGAGACCCCAGCCTCATTTTGAAACTGTGACAGGAAGTGATAGACACTGCTCAAATTAATTTAAAATAATGATATCTATTAAGTATAAGCTACTGTTTAATGTTTTAATGTCCTATGACGCTAGGCATGCCCTCCAGACCACGATCACACCCAGGAAGCACCATAATAACGTAATAACGGCGCTAAACCTAGAGTGACAATTTGAAGCAAGCAATAGTGTATTCCCAGTAATACTTACTCTACCCGTGTGGATTGTACTGACATAAAAACTGTGACAGACACCGGCTACCTCGAATGGGTAGTTCCGCCAAAAGGGTTCTTCCTGTACCTGGAACTTGCAGCTATAGAGTGGAGAGAAGAGATTATAGCAAAAGCCCACCCAAATAACCAGACAAGACCATTATTCAGGTGAATCACGAACAGACTTTATTGTGAAAACACACTGCTTATATTCACACTGACAATCTTGATAAGGGTCTTATCTGAGCCCCTGATCTCCAGCCATTCCCACCCCTCCAGACAAACTGGCGCTCAGGCATAATCCTGGAGGCCATCAAGGAGGTGATCCACCATTCTCTGGAAATTCGCCGGAGCATTCTTCATCCGAAATGACATGACCTTAAACTGGTACAGGCGGAATGGTGTGATGAATGTCGACTTTGGAATAGATTCCGGATCCAGGGGAATCTGCCAGTACCCCTTGAAGAGGTCTAAGGTGGTCAGAAAGTTACTACGGGTGATGCAGTCTTAGAGGTGATCCACCAGGAGCACAGGCTAGGCATCGGTCATGGTTCTGTCTGAAGATTCTCTCATACTCTAGTGGTGAGGTCCTTCAGTCGGTCCCTGAACTCCATGACGTACCCCACAATGAAGTGTCCTTCCTCCCCAACTGATCATTCCCAGTGGGCTCTAAGCAGGTCTAGGGGCCCCCTCACCCTCCGGCCATATACTAAATTAAAGGGGGAGAACCCAGTGGATTCCTGGGGCACCTCCCAGTAGGCTACAGGAGGTGCGGCAGGTATCTTTCCCAATCTTTGTGAGAGGCCGAGAACATCCTAAGCAGGTCCCGTTAAGTCTCTCGCACAGCCCGTTAGTCTGTGGGTGGTAGGGAGAGCTCGGCAGTGATCTTATCCCACAAAGCCTCCATAGCTGCTTGGTGAAGTCAGCAGTAAACTGGGTCCCCTGGTCTGAGATAATCTCCCGGGGTAAACCCACCCTGGCAAATATCCAGATCAGCGCATCGGCTACTGTCTCTGCCTGGATATTGGCCAGTGGGATTGCTTCCGGGTATTGGGTGGCATAGTCCACCACTGTTAGGATATACTTCTTCCCTGAGGGACTGGGACGGGGCAAGGGACCAACAATGTTAACTGCTACTCTGCTGAAGGATTAAACAATTATAGGGAGGGGGTGCAGGGAGGCTTTGGAGTGGTCCCCTGTCCTGCCTACTCTCTGGCAAACATCACAGGTCTGACAGTACTGCCTAACGTCCCCTGTAATCTCTGGCCATAAAACGGCCTGAGTCAGTCGGTGATGGGTTCTAGTGATGCTTAGATGTCCTGCCAGGGGAATGTCATACCCTATGCGCAGCAGGTCGTATCGATACTTTTGGAGTACCACCAGCTGGTGCTTGGGCATCTGCCTGCCTCCGCGCTTCTCTGTTACCCTGTCCCACTTAAAGTGGTCCTCTCCTAACCCCGCTGGGTCGGTCCCTGCCGGAGCACGGTATGGGGCCAATGTCGGGTCACTAAATGTCTCCTGGGCGAAATCGGTGGGGGAAGCCCCGGGGTGCAGGGACAGCAGTCGGGGTAGAAGTTGGAGAGAAGTGGCTTTCCTGGGTCCCCTGGTCAAATGCGGTGGCCTGGAAACTGGCTTGCTGGCAGGTGGTAACTGGGTAAACATTGGTGGAGCCATCCAATACGAAGGAGGAGGCGAGGTGCCCCAAATCATTCCCCAGCAAAACTTCTGTGGGTTAGTGAGCCATGACCCCTACTTCCACAGCATGAGAGCTGGCACCCCAATCCAGGTGAACTTGTGGACAAAAGTAACAGTTGCTCCGCTGTCCTGTAGTCCCTGTGCCTGCTGGCCGTTGATGCATACGACCTGGCGGTGGTTTTGGCGGTTGTCGCCTGTTGCTGCTTGGACTGGGTCCACCTCATGTAAGACCCCAAACTCTTCTATGGGCCAAGTGGCAGGGTGAGTGGGGCTTTCTGCATCCAAGCAGTGAGCAGCGGCCCTGGAGCTACCAGCAGGTGTTTTTGTCTATTGAGCAGGGGGCAGATTTCTAGGACAGTTAGATCGGACATGACCCATCTGGTCACATCCGTAGCATCAGATTCCCATCTTGCCTTCTGGACCTCCAAAATCTTGTGGCGGGTTGCGTTGGCAATTATCTGGGTTATAATCTCCCGAGGTGGGGTGGTCTCATAGAGTGCCAGTCACCACAGGAACTCCCTCTGAACCTTGGACATATCAGTGCCCCCATTTGAGGGCTCCCTGGCCCGGTCACTGCCCTGGATACTGCCAGGCTCACTAGTCTTATCGCTGGCTCGATTGCCTTCCATCAGCTCAGCGATGATCACTGCCTTAGACTTGTTGCTGGCCACTTGCCCACGAACCTCCAGTAAATCTTTAAGGGTACTTCTTTTAAGCCCAGAGTACCGCTGCTCCATCTGCAGAGGGCTTAGTTGGTGGTTTGGATGTCCAGGTAGACAGAAGCATCCCACCACTGCCAACCAGTTGTGACAGACACCAGCTACCCTGACTCGGTAGCTCTGCCAAAAGGATCCTTCCTGTACCTGGAACTTGTAGCTATAGAGTGGAGAGAAGTGATTATAGCAAAAGCCCACCCAAATAACCAGACAAGACCAGTATTCAGGTGAAACACAAACAGGATTTTTTTGTGAAAACACACTGCCTATATACACACTGAAAATTTTGAGAGGGTCTTATCTGAGCCCCCAATCTCCCGCCATTCCTGCCCCTCCAGACAGACTGGCGCTCCCATAGGAGTCATAGTTCCATAGAAACCCCACAATGCCTAGGTTGTGGTTTTGGGGTGATCCCGAGGGAGCCGCAGCTATTCCTAGGTACCAGTTGAGAGCTCCAGACCACAAGGTGTCCCAATCCAAAAAGCAGCATGACCTGTCGCTGGGGCCTGGAGCGGCAGCTGATCAAAGGTACACCGGGTAAGCCATGGAGAGTAGGTGTTGTAGGCGGGGTCTGATACCCCCTTCATAGTATGTATCAATCCCCAAAAGAGCAGAGCTCTGGGACAAAGGGCCACTGGACCGACCTAAGGTAAAGTTCAGGGGGGTTCCTGGGTAGCCTGGCGGGCTAGTAGTTCCATGAGTCCGGCCGGGAAGGGGTCAGGCGGTAAGAGATCAGCTCTTCCAAGAAGAGGTATAAACAGTGATAACACAAGAGGGAGAGATTTTGGGGCATCCCGTAATCCACAAGGGGCCAGAAAACAAGGTAATAACCAGTGACTCAGGTAGTAGAGGGGTGGGGGGTAGCCTTGGCAGCCTGGTATTCATGACAAAAACTATAGAACATAATGGTCAAAATTTGTGCTCCACTAAGTATTAAAACCACACGTAAATGTGTGCTGGTATTAGAGGTGTGGTGCAATGCGATCTCACGTTCGCATTGCCGAAAGCTAAGCACTCTCTAGAGAGCACTTCCATAGGCTCCAATAGCAGCCTTGTTTTCATGCCAGCAGCCACAGCGAAACACCTAGCGCAGTGTAGGGGGCAAATCACGCGGTGTTGGGCAGAAATAAATAAATATTTATGTATATGCTTTTTCAAATAACTGATTGACTAACAAAAAGGTTTATTGACATCTGTTTATTTACATCGATTATAGCGCACTGATTGGTCAATAATCTGTCTTGACAATTGTCTGTTCATTACCCCTTTTTTCCCATGATAGAAATGTGACCCAAACAAATCAATTTTGTGATTTATCACATGACAAGTCGGAGACCAATCAGACTAAGCTTAAACAGGCACTTACAAGCTTCAATGTGTCAACAACAACAACAAAAAACAGAAGCTGTCACATGACCGCTACTACTTCCTTTGTGATCACGTGACCGCTTCAGGACCAATCACAGTGTCTGAAAAACGTGATTGTGTATTTTCATTAAGGAATATATATATATATATATATATATATATATATATATATATATATATATATATATATATATGATACAAGAGATAGGGTGCACACAGATAGAACTAAAGGGTAAAGCGTATTGTGCTGGCAATCCTAAATGAATATAAACAAATTAATTAGAAAAGAGCTCTACCATATCAAAAGAGCTAAAGCGGATACCTGGCCGCACCAACACACCCCTACAGTATACTAAGGAATGACATCCTAAACAGGTATGCTGAACATATACTTTTAATAAAAACAAAGCCAAAAAGGATACATGCTGAGAAAAATGGCAACAACAAGATACAGCACACAAACATATACCAAGCGTAGTGCACTACTGTAGACTGTGAGCTAGCATATGCATAGTATAGTTAACTCATGAGAAAGTCCGTTCTTGATGCCGGGCACTTAAGTGTTAAAAACACGCTCCGGTTTTATGATTTAGACAGATTACCGTCCTTGATATCTCATTATGTGTGTTTGTTCCGGTACCGGATTAAAGATATAATGTGAGAGTCCACAGGATGGTACTAGTACTGTTGCAAACTTAATCCCATGTGTTAATGACAGCTCCAACTTTAAACTTTCAGTGTGCAAGACTTAATACTGCATGGCTTACCTCCGCTATCTTCACACACTCTACGGTATTACCTGGCAGGATCTCATCCGTGGTGTGACTTACAGCGATGTATTCCGCCTATGCAGCTCTTCACTTGCTTGGTTGTGTTGTGTTCACTTGATATCGTCAGATTCACAGCATATCCACCATGCTGGCGTGCTCCACACTGTGTCTTGTTCTACACATTACGCGTTTCGCCCCTCCCCCTTTCCGGGCTGAACTCAGGGCTTCATCAGATGTGTCTAATTAGACACCACAGCAGACTTTATAACACTTGTGCAGATACAAAGTTACACCTCCTTCCTGTATGTTAAAGGGAAGTGTATAGTGCATGTGCATTTCAATGGCTACAATTAGATTACATTTCACATTTAATATACAACCAATCTATACAAATATGGCATTTTGCAATTCACACACTTTTGAAAACTGCTTATAATATACTGATAAAATACAGCATTAGATTTAAGTATACACTGAGAATCACTTATGTGAACATGTCTTCATGTCCATTACTAAGCTGCCATGTATTATTTCATACATATTTTCTAACAGTGTTAATAAATAAGGAATACTTATAGAAAACAGAAAAATTCGATTTTTTCATTCAGACCAAAGGGAGAGAGGGTGTTGAGTCTGTACATCCAGCGTGACTCATGCTGGAGCAGTAATTGATCAATATTACCTCCTCTCCTCCTTGGTTTGATGTGTTCAATACCCAATACTCTTAGGAGAGAGAAATCAGAGTCATGCATTTTTTGGAAGTGTCTGGCCACTGGACTGTCTGACTCCTTATCTTTAATGCTATCTCTGTGTTCCCTCACCCTTTCTTTTAATTCTCGTGTCGTTTTCCCAATGTAAAATTTGGGACACGAACATTGTAACATATAAATGACATTTGAGGTATTACAGACTATTCTTTCATTGATGTGGTAAGACCTATCTGAATATTCAGTGCAAAAATTTGAGGCTTTAACGATGTACTTGCAGTACACACATCTGCCACAAGGTTCGCAACCTTTTCTAGTCTGTGCCTGTGTTAGCCAATTTTTTGGGGTGTCTCTTTGGAACTCACTACGAACCAATTTATCTTTAATACTAGGGGCTCTTTTGGCTGTAAGCAGTGGGTACTCAGAAATAAATTTAGCAACTGAACTATCATTTAATAAAATGTGCCAGTGTTTATTAAGGATATTCCGCAATTTGTTCCAATGGGAATTGTATTTTGTTATTAAGCGAATACTATTCTCTTCCTTAGGCTTTTCAGTTGTTTTATATAATAATTCATTTCTGGGTTTTTGCCTAGCTCTAAGCCATCCTTTCTTAACTTGATTCTTAGAGTACCCTCTCTGAAGGAACCTCTGAGCCATCTCTCCGGCCTGCCATTCAAAATCTTGTTCAGTGGAGCAGCACCTCTTGAGCCTCAAGAACTGCCCCACTGGAATGCCATTTTTTAAGGCTTCCGGGTGGTGGCTGGAACCATACAACAGATTATTAGTTGCTGTTTCTTTTCGAAACACTTTGCTTTTTAATAATCCATCTTCAATGGTAAGTTTGAGATCCAAAAAAGTAGTTTCCTTATTACTAATCTGGTGAGTTAAGAACAAATTTCTGTTATTATTGTTCAGAATCTCAACAAATTTATTGGCTGAAGTTTCATCCCCTTTCCACAGAACCAGGATGTCATCCACATAGCGCAGCCATAGGACGACGTGAGCCTCCACCCATATATCTAATTCCTGGAAGACATCAACTGCCTCCCAGACACCTAGATGGAGACAGGCATAGGTGGGGGCGCACGCCGAACCCATGGCTGTGCCCCTTAACTGTCTAAAAAATTTGCCATCAAACATAAATATGTTATTGGTTAACACAAATTCCAATAATTTGAGTACCAAGGTAGTGTTGTCACTGTACTCTTCTCCACGTAATTTGAGGAAGTATTCTGCTGCTTCCAAACCTACTTTATGTGGAATAGAAGAGTACAGTGACTCCACATCAAGAGTGAGTAGAAGCATATCTGGTTCCATTTTAATTCTATCCAATTTTCTTAAAACGTCCCCCGTGTCTTGCACATAGGAGGACAGTTCAGTTAAGAAGGGACGTAGAAAAAAATCTACATATCTACTAATCCCCTCTGTTGGTCCCCCAATCCCAGACACTATGGGACGTCCTGGTGGGTGTGTGATGCTTTTGTGCACCTTGGGAATGCAGTAGAACGTAGGGACTACTGGGTGAGTGGGACTCAGAAATTCAAATTCTTTTTTAGTCAATAACCCTGATTCTTTTGCTTGTCTCAAAATGATGAATAAATCATCACAAGATTTTTCATAAGTGTGTCTAGTGACAGCCTCATATTGTTCTTTTACACCCAGCTGTCTCAGGACTTCTTTCACATAGTCAGCCTGGTTAAGGATGACAATATTCCCACCCTTATCGGATGGTTTGATCTGAATTTCTTTTTTGCTCATCAAATCTTTAAGAGCTCTTCTCTCTTTTTTGCTTAGATTGTCACTCACTATACCTGAAACTCCTATGTCACCTACTTCCCTTTCCACACATTTAACAAAAGTGTGGACACTTGGAGATAAGGATAGTTGGGGCATAAATTTAGACGTAGGTTTAAAATTTGATTTTTTGGGGTACGTGATACCTGTATCGGTTTCCTCCTGTTCTTCTAATAAGGATACTAAGTTTGCAACTGCCTCTGCATCCTCACTCTCAACAGGGCCACAGCTCTGGGATCTATTCCCCCAAAGTTTTTTCAATAATATTTTCCTTGCAAAAAGGTTTAGATCTTTCACAAATTCAAATTTATCTAAGCCATTAGAGGGACAGAATGATAATCCTTTCTTTAACAATTCAATGTGTACCATATTTAAACTAACTGAGGAGAGGTTGATTACTGACATTTCCTCTTCTATATTAGTTAGTTTGTGTTTTCCCAGAATTGACTCTCTTTCCTCTGATTCCTAGTTGTCATACGATACTGGGGGTTGCTCCTGTATCTCCCTCCTCTGCTCCTTTGTCTCTGTCTGCTGGAATAAGCTCGACCACCTCCCCCTCTTTCGTCTGCCTCCTCTCCGGGTCCTACCCCTAAAGGGATTCTCCCCTGTAGTGCAGTTCTTATGTTTTGGGGGGCATTCTCTAATTCATTCTCAGAGTTGTCTGTACCTGAGTCATATGCATATCTGGTACTGTTGTTATTTCTATATATGTAAATGGTACCTTTTTTAAAATCATCCTGGTCCCTGACCATTTTTCGCCTTTTTCTAAATTTAATTTCACCTTGCAAACGTTCTAAGGTTTTTTGAGCTTCCTTATTAAGTTTATCAAAGGCTGGGTCATTGGCATACAGATTCACCTGTTCATAGATTTTATTTGTCTCAATTTTACTTTCCTCCAATCTTTTTTCATCCTCATCAATCATTAATTGCATCAACTCTAAGGTACATCGTGTTAATATAGCATTCCACTTTTGAATAAATTCAGTGTTTGCTTCCACCCCTCTTAAATTTATTCCTGGGTCTAGTCTAATCCTCAGACCTCTGGGGATCAGTTCTTCTTTAACATACCTTTGTAGGCTAGCTAGCTCCCACTTGATTTTAAGTTCCTTAATTGCTTTTTTCTTATATTCCTTAAATGCTGAAAATACATCATTGCTTTTTTCTTCAATATTGGTTTCGTCGATATTGATGGAGGGTTTAAACGCTTCATCAATATCACTAACCCATTTTTCTTCAGTTAGTTTAAATGCCATAATGATAGATTCAGTTGCTCAATTATGTTCAAAATACCCGTTAAAAGACGTCAGAACACAAACACTACTGTATAATAATAAAGTCTGATGCTCTCCTAAAGAAATAAGGTCTAATGCAACTTATATGTTACTAGTTATGATACAAGAGATAGGGTGCACACAGATAGAACTAAAGGGTAAAGCGTATTGTGCTGGCAATCCTAAATGAATATAAACAAATTAATTAGAAAAGAGCTCTACCATATCAAAAGAGCTAAAGCGGATACCTGGCCGCACCAACACACCCCTACAGTATACTAAGGAATGACATCCTAAACAGGTATGCTGAACATATACTTTTAATAAAAACAAAGCCAAAAAGGATACATACTGAGAAAAATGGCAACAACAAGATACAGCACACAAACATATACCAAGCGTAGTGCACTACTGTAGACTGTGAGCTAGCATATGCATAGTATAGTTAACTCATGAGAAAGTCCGTTCTTGATGCCGGGCACTTAAGTGTTAAAAACACGCTCCGGTTTTATGATTTAGACAGATTACCGTCCTTGATATCTCATTATGTGTGTTTGTTCCGGTACCGGATTAAGGATATAATGTGAGAGTCCACAGGATGGTACTAGTACTGTTGCAAACTTAATCCCATGTGTTAATGACAGCTCCAACTTTAAACTTTCAGTGTGCAAGACTTAATACTGCATGGCTTACCTCCGCTATCTTCACACACTCTACGGTATTACCTGGCAGGATCTCATCCGTGGTGTGACTTACAGCGATGTATTCCGCCTATGCAGCTCTTCACTTGCTTGGTTGTGTTCTGTTCACTTGATATCGTCAGATTCACAGCATATCCACCATGCTGGCGTGCTCCACACTGTGTCTTGTTCTACACATTACGCGTTTCGCCCCTCCCCCTTTCCGGGCTGAACTCAGGGCTTCATCAGATGTGTCTAATTAGACACCACAGCAGACTTTATAACACTTGTGCAGATACAAAGTTACACCTCCTTCCTGTATGTTAAAGGGAAGTGTATAGTGCATGTGCATTTCAATGGCTACAATTAGATTACATTTCACATTTAATATACAACCAATCTATACAAATATGGCATTTTGCAATTCACACACTTTTGAAAACTGCTTATAATATACTGATAAAATACAGCATTAGATTTAAGTATACACTGGGAATCACTTATGTGAACATGTCTTCATGTCCATTACTAAGCTGCCATGTATTATTTCATACATATTTTCTAACAGTGTTAATAAATAAGGAATACTTATAGAAAACAGGAAAATTCGATTTTTTCATTCAGACCAAAGGGAGAGAGGGTGTTGAGTCTGTACATCCAGCGTGACTCATGCTGGAGCAGTAATTGATCAATATTACCTCCTCTCCTCCTTGGTTTGATGTGTGGTAATACCGTAGAGTGTGTGAAGATAGCGGAGGTAAGCCATGCAGTATTAAGTCTTGCACACTGAAAGTTTAAAGTTGGAGCTGTCATTAACACATGGGATTAAGTTTGCAACAGTACTAGTACCATCCTGTGGACTCTCACATTATATCCTTAATCCGGTACCGGAACAAACACACATAATGAGATATCAAGGACGGTAATCTGTCTAAATCATAAAACCGGAGCGTGTTTTTAACACTTAAGTGCCCGGCATCAAGAACGGACTTTCTCATGAGTTAACTATACTATGCATATGCTAGCTCACAGTCTACAGTAGTGCACTACGCTTGGTATATGTTTGTGTGCTGTATCTTGTTGTTGCCATTTTTCTCAGCATGTATCCTTTTTGGCTTTGTTTTTATTAAAAGTATATGTTCAGCATACCTGTTTAGGATGTCATTCCTTAGTATACTGTAGGGGTGTGTTGGTGCGGCCAGGTATCCGCTTTAGCTCTTTTGATATGGTAGAGCTCTTTTCTAATTAATTTGTTTATATTCATTTAGGATTGCCAGCACAATACGCTTTACCCTTTAGTTCTATCTGTGTGCACCCTATCTCTTGTATCATAACTAGTAACATATAAGTTGCATTAGACCTTATTTCTTTAGGAGAGCATCAGACTTTATTATTATACAGTAGTGTTTGTGTTCTGACGTCTTTTAACGGGTATTTTGAACATAATTGAGCAACTGAATCTATCATTATGGCATTTAAACTAACTGAAGAAAAATGGGTTAGTGATATTGATGAAGCGTTTAAACCCTCCATCAATATCGACGAAACCAATATTGAAGAAAAAAGCAATGATGTATTTTCAGCATTTAAGGAATATAAGAAAAAAGCAATTAAGGAACTTAAAATCAAGTGGGAGCTAGCTAGCCTACAAAGGTATGTTAAAGAAGAACTGATCCCCAGAGGTCTGAGGATTAGACTAGACCCAGGAATAAATTTAAGAGGGGTGGAAGCAAACACTGAATTTATTCAAAAGTGGAATGCTATATTAACACGATGTACCTTAGAGTTGATGCAATTAATGATTGATGAGGATGAAAAAAGATTGGAGGAAAGTAAAATTGAGACAAATAAAATCTATGAACAGGTGAATCTGTATGCCAATGACCCAGCCTTTGATAAACTTAATAAGGAAGCTCAAAAAACCTTAGAACGTTTGCAAGGTGAAATTAAATTTAGAAAAAGGCGAAAAATGGTCAGGGACCAGGATGATTTTAAAAAAGGTACCATTTACATATATAGAAATAACAACAGTACCAGATATGCATATGACTCAGGTACAGACAACTCTGAGAATGAATTAGAGAATGCCCCCCAAAACATAAGAACTGCACTACAGGGGAGAATCCCTTTAGGGGTAGGACCCGGAGAGGAGGCAGACGAAAGAGGGGGAGGTGGTCGAGCTTATTCCAGCAGACAGAGACAAAGGAGCAGAGGAGGGAGATACAGGAGCAACCCCCAGTATCGTATGACAACCAGGAATCAGAGGAAAGAGAGTCAATTCTGGGAAAACACAAACTAACTAATATAGAAGAGGAAATGTCAGTAATCAACCTCTCCTCAGTTAGTTTAAATATGGTACACATTGAATTGTTAAAGAAAGGATTATCATTCTGTCCCTCTAATGGCTTAGATAAATTTGAATTTGTGAAAGATCTAAACCTTTTTGCAAGGAAAATATTATTGAAAAAACTTTGGGGGAATAGATCCCAGAGCTGTGGCCCTGTTGAGAGTGAGGATGCAGAGGCAGTTGCAAACTTAGTATCCTTATTAGAAGAACAGGAGGAAACCGATACAGGTATCACGTACCCCAAAAAATCAAATTTTAAACCTACGTCTAAATTTATGCCCCAACTATCCTTATCTCCAAGTGTCCACACTTTTGTTAAATGTGTGGAAAGGGAAGTAGGTGACATAGGAGTTTCAGGTATAGTGAGTGACAATCTAAGCAAAAAAGAGAGAAGAGCTCTTAAAGATTTGATGAGCAAAAAAGAAATTCAGATCAAACCATCCGATAAGGGTGGGAATATTGTCATCCTTAACCAGGCTGACTATGTGAAAGAAGTCCTGAGACAGCTGGGTGTAAAAGAACAATATGAGGCTGTCACTAGACACACTTATGAAAAATCTTGTGATGATTTATTCATCATTTTGAGACAAGCAAAAGAATCAGGGTTATTGACTAAAAAAGAATTTGAATTTCTGAGTCCCACTCACCCAGTAGTCCCTACGTTCTACTGCATTCCCAAGGTGCACAAAAGCATCACACACCCACCAGGACGTCCCATAGTGTCTGGGATTGGGGGACCAACAGAGGGGATTAGTAGATATGTAGATTTTTTTCTACGTCCCTTCTTAACTGAACTGTCCTCCTATGTGCAAGACACGGGGGACGTTTTAAGAAAATTGGATAGAATTAAAATGGAACCAGATATGCTTCTACTCACTCTTGATGTGGAGTCACTGTACTCTTCTATTCCACATAAAGTAGGTTTGGAAGCAGCAGAATACTTCCTCAAATTACGTGGAGAAGAGTACAGTGACAACACTACCTTGGTACTCAAATTATTGGAATTTGTGTTAACCAATAACATATTTATGTTTGATGGCAAATTTTTTAGACAGTTAAGGGGCACAGCCATGGGTTCGGCGTGCGCCCCCACCTATGCCTGTCTCCATCTAGGTGTCTGGGAGGCAGTTGATGTCTTCCAGGAATTAGATATATGGGTGGAGGCTCACGTCGTCCTATGGCTGCGCTATGTGGATGACATCCTGGTTCTGTGGAAAGGGGATGAAACTTCAGCCAATAAATTTGTTGAGATTCTGAACAATAATAACAGAAATTTGTTCTTAACTCACCAGATTAGTAATAAGGAAACTACTTTTTTGGATCTCAAACTTACCATTGAAGATGGATTATTAAAAAGCAAAGTGTTTCGAAAAGAAACAGCAACTAATAATCTGTTGTATGGTTCCAGCCACCACCCGGAAGCCTTAAAAAATGGCATTCCAGTGGGGCAGTTCTTGAGGCTCAAGAGGTGCTGCTCCACTGAACAAGATTTTGAATGGCAGGCCGGAGAGATGGCTCAGAGGTTCCTTCAGAGAGGGTACTCTAAGAATCAAGTTAAGAAAGGATGGCTTAGAGCTAGGCAAAAACCCAGAAATGAATTATTATATAAAACAACTGAAAAGCCTAAGGAAGAGAATAGTATTCGCTTAATAACAAAATACAATTCCCATTGGAACAAATTGCGGAATATCCTTAATAAACACTGGCACATTTTATTAAATGATAGTTCAGTTGCTAAATTTATTTCTGAGTACCCACTGCTTACAGCCAAAAGAGCCCCTAGTATTAAAGATAAATTGGTTCGTAGTGAGTTCCAAAGAGACACCCCAAAAAATTGGCTAACACAGGCACAGACTAGAAAAGGTTGCGAACCTTGTGGCAGATGTGTGTACTGCAAGTACATCGTTAAAGCCTCAAATTTTTGCACTGAATATTCAGATAGGTCTTACCACATCAATGAAAGAATAGTCTGTAATACCTCAAATGTCATTTATATGTTACAATGTTCGTGTCCCAAATTTTACATTGGGAAAACGACACGAGAATTAAAAGAAAGGGTGAGGGAACACAGAGATAGCATTAAAGATAAGGAGTCAGACAGTCCAGTGGCCAGACACTTCCAAAAAATGCATGACTCTGATTTCTCTCTCCTAAGAGTATTGGGTATTGAACACATCAAACCAAGGAGGAGAGGAGGTAATATTGATCAATTACTGCTCCAGCATGAGTCACGCTGGATGTACAGACTCAACACCCTCTCTCCCTTTGGTCTGAATGAAAAAATCGAATTTTCCTGTTTTCTATAAGTATTCCTTATTTATTAACACTGTTAGAAAATATGTATGAAATAATACATGGCAGCTTAGTAATGGACATGAAGACATGTTCACATAAGTGATTCTCAGTGTATACTTAAATCTAATGCTGTATTTTATCAGTATATTATAAGCAGTTTTCAAAAGTGTGTGAATTGCAAAATGCCATATTTGTATAGATTGGTTGTATATTAAATGTGAAATGTAATCTAATTGTAGCCATTGAAATGCACATGCACTATACACTTCCCTTTAACATACAGGAAGGAGGTGTAACTTTGTATCTGCACAAGTGTTATAAAGTCTGCTGTGGTGTCTAATTAGACACATCTGATGAAGCCCTGAGTTCAGCCCGGAAAGGGGGAGGGGCGAAACGCGTAATGTGTAGAACAAGACACAGTGTGGAGCACGCCAGCATGGTGGATATGCTGTGAATCTGACGATATCAAGTGAACACAACACAACCAAGCAAGTGAAGAGCTGCATAGGCGGAATACATCGCTGTAAGTCACACCACGGATGAGATCCTGCCAGGTAATACCGTAGAGTGTGTGAAGATAGCGGAGGTAAGCCATGCAGTATTAAGTCTTGCACACTGAAAGTTTAAAGTTGGAGCTGTCATTAACACATGGGATTAAGTTTGCAACAGTACTAGTACCATCCTGTGGACTCTCACATTATATCCTTAATCCGGTACCGGAACAAACACACATAATGAGATATCAAGGACGGTAATCTGTCTAAATCATAAAACCGGAGCGTGTTTTTAACACTTAAGTGCCCGGCATCAAGAACGGACTTTCTCATGAGTTAACTATACTATGCATATGCTAGCTCACAGTCTACAGTAGTGCACTACGCTTGGTATATGTTTGTGTGCTGTATCTTGTTGTTGCCATTTTTCTCAGCATGTATCCTTTTTGGCTTTGTTTTTATTAAAAGTATATGTTCAGCATACCTGTTTAGGATGTCATTCCTTAGTATACTGTAGGGGTGTGTTGGTGCGGCCAGGTATCCGCTTTAGCTCTTTTGATATGGTAGAGCTCTTTTCTAATTAATTTGTTTATATATATATATATATATATATATATATATATATATATATATATATATATATATATATATATATATATATATATATACGTGTGTGTAATTTTGTGATGGTATGTACCTATTATGGTTGTTTACAACACTTGGACTGACGATTTGTTGGTACTTAATTTGCAATCTATAAATTTAAAATGTTATTACATGTGCATAATAATAGATAGCTATGTTATGTTTACCTTCATCACCATAGCAACCACCTATAATGCATATAAAAAGCGCCCCCTTTTAATCCCACAACATTCATGAAAAAACAGATAGATAGCTGAGAAATGTGTTGTATGTCTTTTAGACTTTTTATCTAAATAAATTGTTATTTTAAGTAGTCTATCAGACTCAACCATTTGTTTTTGAATTTAGAGTGCACCACCTATTTTTATTGGAACCACATTGGAACACCATCCCTGGGAGACCCTGGACAGCTGGAGTCTACAAAATCCAGCTTGCTTTGTTTGCACAACGTCATAGTGCAAACTTATATAGTTTATAATCACATCTTCTCTGAGACTGGTGTCTTGTCCTGTATCCTGGGAGTCTGCACTTACAATAGTCAGCTGGAGACTGCAAAGCCCATCCTGTGTTAATTCCAATACATCACAGTGCATACTTCCTTGTGAGTAGACATTTGGCAGCACTTTATACACATATAACATTTGAATATTAAAGTTTCTGCACCATGAGGTGCTCTTCTTTATTTCTTTTCTTCTAGAGCAAAAAAAATGTGACTTTTGACAAGTGACAAATTTGTCTGCCTATTTAAATAGGTATAACATTAGATAATTGTCTACCTCAAATTAAAGGACCATTATAGTCGAAAGATTAGACAAAAAGAAACAAGAGGGTGCCCAAAAGGTGTGATATATTCAACCAAGGATATAAAGACAACAAGGCAAGAAACATACTCACAGATTTCACAGCACTTCAACAGTACAGGAGAGGCAGGCTGGACAATTAGAGGCCGGCCAGCAGACTGGCGTTATCAGAACAATCCTTCCAATTTGAAATACGGCAGAGCAGGTGATCCAAGTAGTGGTTCAAGGAGGTTGGGTAGCCCAAATCAAACCAATCACTTCCCATATGATACATACTGCATCCCAGATGACATATGCACTCAGAGTGACAAGTATAACGAAAAGAAAAGCTTTAATATAAAATCAATTAAAAACAAAAGATTACATGCTCACATTTTAAAACTAGCGACCCTGCACCTCTATGTGTTTAACACTTGCAAAGGGGTTAAACACAAAGTAAAATTACCTCTCGGAAACTGAAGAGCATTGATAGTCCGAAGTGGAAACTGCAGCTGATCCAATCAGATGTGCTAGTCACACAACTCAGCTGTGTAACTAGTGCTGCTGAATGGGTTAATGGCAGTTTTTGATCAGGAGCAGTAGGTAATGGAGGGCTGGAAGTCATAGATACTGTAACTTTACAACAAGTTCTTGATTGGTATAACAGAGCAGTAACCAAAGCATTGATATCTATGAACTCACAGTTATTTCAAGTTCCTAAAGTGGGCACTCTTTGTTGGTTGTCAAGAGAAGCCAAGCCCAAAATAATTATGATAACATATCCTAACTTTCAAGATAAAACTGAGATTCTTAGACAATATAAGAAAAATTAGCAATGTCTGGTAGGAGAAAACTAAATATTTTTATTTCAAGACTTTTCAAACGAAACATCAACTAAGAGAAGTGAGATGGCCCCATTTTGCACTAAATTAATTAACAATGGTATGCGCGTTAGACAAATTTTTACGATTTTTAATTAAAGTGACGGTAAACTCAAGCTTATGAAGTTTAATACTTTGGAAGTACTCCTCAATATGTGATCAGTGATGCATTCCGCCTCTGTCTGAGAATTTCTGGTATCTTAATTTGACAAACAGGTGCATCGTCCAATAGGGACTGCACCATATGCCCTATGTCAGTCTAGTATATGCACGCTACCATGCTGGTGATTTACAGCAGAATTGCCAGAACTACAACTGTACAAATGCAGTTTTAGCTCCGATCTCCCCTCTGTTTATAGTGAACAGTGAATCTTCCTGTCAGTAGCAATTTACAGTTCACTGTTTAAAATACTGTCGCTACTGACAGGAAGATTCACTGTTCACTAAAAGCAGTGGTGAAATCTAAGCTAAAACTGCATTTGCACAGTTGTAGTTCTGGCAATTCTGCTGTAAAACATCAGCATGGTAGCGTGTATATACTAGACCGACATAGGGCGTATGGTGCAGTCCCTATTGGACGATGCACCTTTCTGTCAAATTAAAATTACAGAAATTCTCAGACAGAGGCGGCCTGGGGGACAGGCAACAGAGTGGCTTTAAAAAGTAATATTTTCATTGAAAAAAAGTTATTTTAAAAAAATTCAGGCATCACTGTGCACATATCGAGGAGTACTTCCAAAGTATTAAACTTAATAAGCTTGAGTTTACCATTACTTTAACGGTACCTTGACAGAAAATATAATACTCCATAAAGGTACAAGACAGGGATGACCCCTTTCGCCTTTATTGTTCAATTTGGCCATTGAACCATTAGCCATTATGCTAAGAAAGGAATTAGACAGGATACATATAGGGACTTCAAAACTAATGCTTTCACTATACGCTGATGATTTACTGATATTTTTAAGTAATACAAGAAAAAGTATTACGCAAATATTATCACAGTTTAGCTCCTTTTCCGGATATAAAATTAATTTATCAAAAACTGAAATCTTATGGATAGCTAAATATAAAGAAAGTTTACAACAATATCCATTTAATATCAAATATTTAGTTGTTTTTTTTTAAACACGAACCCAGAGAAATGGTATATGGAGTTAAATTATCCAGAAGTTTTTAATAAATGCTTAGGTAGTATCCAGAAATGGATTTATCTTCCTTTATCACTATCTGCTAGAATTATGCTTATTAAAACATTCATTTTTCCCCAATTGCTATACCTTATGCAGAATTTACCAATATTTATACATAAACAAGAAATAAGTTAAACAATGTGTGTACAAATTTTCTCTGGAGAGGAAAAAAAAGCACAAATTTCAGTATATAAATTAATGCAATCAACAGAATATGGGGGGGGGGATATGCATTCCACAATATCAAGCTCTATAACAAGGTTGCGTTAAGCAAATATGCTATAGATTGGATAACAGAAAAAAATGATGTACCCTATCAGCTAGTGGAACAAATTATCTCCCCCTTTTCCTTAAACGCGATTTTACATGGAACGAAACAACATAGACCACTGAATATAGAAAATATGTGTGTATTTAGTAATATCGTGATAGCATGGCAAGGACTATGTACTGAATTGGAACTTACATATAATATGTCTGAATTCCTACTTATAGTAGCTAACCCAGAATTTACGCCCTGCTTGGAAGCCGGGGTTTTCAAGGAATGGGCACAAAAAGGATTTAAATATTTAAGTCAACTAGCTATAAAAGTGAATAATATTTGAATGTTTGATAAATTGAGGAGTATAATATCACCAGAAAGAGTTTTTTTGCTTATCTTCAAATATTATTATTATTATTTTATTACTATTATCAGTTATATGTAGAGTGTCAAAAGATTCCGCAGTGCTACGTAACTATTATACAGAAACTAAAAAGCAACTAAAAAGCAATACGGATCAGTATCAGTTTGGCAGTTAGGAGAATTGGAGAAGAGCATCAAGAGATATGCTCAGGGGTCGCATTCCATAACTAGTCTAAATAGGATAGTAGCATCAAAACAAGGTCGAAAACTCATAAATATATTAGTGGTGAATGGTCAAAAATACTTTGATTCAATAGATGAGCACACAATAAAATGGAGTATCCATAGTATTAAAGAATCAAAGGTCCCTATAAATTGGATAAATTCCCATATAAAACTTATTAATAATGTTTACATAACTCCATTAAAATTATCTAAGTGGCATACACAAAAGATATATAACTGTTCAAACTGTAATTCCCCAAAACATGGATAAACTGCACTGTTTTTGGTTTTGCCCTAAAATCTGGTAATTTTGGCAAAAGAATAATGTTTGGATTAATAAAGTTATTGAAGATAATCAAGTATTGGAGGCTCAAAGTATTTTTTATTTATATACATAGGTCAAAATAATTAAGAATTATAAGCTAGTTAATACTATAATTATGATAGTTAGAAACTCAATCCTGAAGAAATAGAAATCAAGACATCCCCCTTAATATAACAGAATTGAAAAAAGCCATCCATGATCAGGTGATAACAGAAACATATAATATATTAATATAATCTGAAAAGCAAATCAAAGCCTTTTTTGGTATAAATATTGTTAGATTGTTACCATTAGACGCCCAAAGACAAGTGGTATGTCCATTTTGGAAAGCCAATTTTTTTTCTAAACTTATATTGGATAATATACTATCGTTGCAATGTAGCTAGTAGATGTTAGACATGTTTAGGGAATCGTGGTGGTACGTTACATGGGAGAGAGAGGAAGAGAGAAGAAGGGTATGGTTGTCCCCTATTAGAGGTACAAAATCATGTAATTGACCCCAAATAGATGACAATGTTTCGTTCAGTAAAGCTGATGACACTGTTTTTGTAAGAAATAATATGTTTATAGACAGTTTGATTACATGCTGTGTGGAAAAATGAGAAAAATGAGACAATCATATTCTGAGAAATGTGTTCTGTGTTCATGCAGGAAAATGGAAAAATGAGACAGTTACATTCTGAGAATTGTTTTTGTGATCATAATTTATTGAATTGGAAAAGTTATTGTAACTAATATATTCCAAAAAAAAATAAAAATGCAGTTATGCTGATTAAACATAGCTGCTCGGAAAAGTACTATCTCAGAAAGATTTTTTTTAACTGTAAATAGATAACTGCATCTAACAAGTTCATTAGAGTGGCTTTTCTTATGGCTGCATAGGATGAACAAATGACAGTTTGTCATTAAAGGGACATTCCAGCCAAGGCTGGAGTGTTCTTTGGTGTATTTTGCTTTTGAATTAGTTTTTTTGAGTATGCATGCGTTAGCGGAGGTGCATATGGTGGCCGCTATCACTGTTTTTGAGAGCTTTTTGTCTACTTAAAATGTTGGTGTATGTCCTCATGTTAAGGAGTCACGTATTAATAAAGGATTCCAAGTGGAAGAAATAATTTTGAAAATAATAAGTAGCACTAATCTTTACAAACATGTGTTTAGCTCTTGGGATCCACTCCTTAAGTAAAACTATGGCATCTACTCTAGTCAATCACCCCTATCTCCTATCACATTTAAAGGGACAGTTAACATCTAGTAATTGCAAGGTATTTCTATTGTGTTCCTATAGAATAACATAATGCATGCATAATCATCAAATACACGATAAAAAGAACTTCAGATAAGTAGTAGATTTTTTTCTGAAAAATGTCAAAAGTTATGTCTATTACCTCCTGTATCATGTGAAAGCCATCAGCCAATCACAAATGCATATACGTATATTCTGAGAATTCCTGCACATGCTCAATAGGAACTGGTGACTCAAAAAAGTGTAAATATTAAAAGACTGTGCACATTTTCATAATTTGAAGTAAACTGTTAAGTTGTTTAAAATTGCATGTTCTATCTGAATCATGATTCAGATAGGGCATACAATTTTAAACAGCTTTCAAATTCACTTTTGCCTTTAAATTTGCTTTGTTCTCTTGGTTTTCTTAGTTAAAAACTAAACCTAGGTAGGCTCATATGCTAATTTCTAAGCCCTTTAAGGTTGCCTCTTATCTCAATGCATTTGACAGTTTTCGCAGCTTGAGGTCGTTAGTTCATGTGTGCCATATAGATAACATTGTGCGCTTGTCGTGGAGTTACTTATGAGAGAGCATTGATTGGTTAAAATGCAAGTCTGTCAAAATAACCGAAATAAGGGGGCAGTTTGCAGAGGCTTAGATACAAGGTAATCACAGAGGTAAAAAGTATATTAATGTAACCACGATTTTTATGTAAAACTGGGGAATAGATAATAAAGGGATTATCTATCTTTGTAAACAATAAAAATTCTGGAGTAGACTGTCCCTTTAAGCTAGGCTCCTAATTTGATTATGATTATCTACATCCTCACCCACACCTCCTTTTCCTTTATGTACTTGTTCTTACTCCTATTTTACTCCCTTGTTGGTGTTTATACTTAACTAGTCCTAAAGTCCGTTCACACGGGCCATTTTTTGCAGTACAGCGGTCCCACCCCTTGATCTCTCTCCCATCTCTCTTTTGCTTTCTCTCTCCCCCTCTCTTTTGCTCTCTCTTCCTCCTCTCTTTTGCACTCTCTCCCCCTCTCTTTTGTGCACTCTCTCTCGCTCCACCTCTCTTTTGCTCTCTCTCCCCCTCTCTTTTGCTCTCTCTCCCCCCTCTCTTTTGCTCTCTCTCTCCCCCCTCTCTTTGCTCTCTCTCCCCTCTCTTTTGCTCTTTCCCCTCTCTTTTGCTCCCTCTCTCTCCCTCTCTTTTGCTTTCTTTCCCCCCTCTCTTTTGCTCTCTATCTTGCCCCCTCTCTTTTGCGCTCTTTCTCCCCCCTCTTTTTTGTACTCTCTCTCTCCCCCTCTCTTTTGCTCTCTCCCCTCTCTCATTTGCGCTCTCTCTCCCCCCTCTCTTTTGCTCTCTCTCTCCACCCTCTCTTTTGCGCACTCTCTCCCCCCTCTCTTTTGCGCTCTCTCTCCCCCCTCTCTTTTGCTCTCTCTCTTTCTCTCCCCTCTATTTTGCTCTCTCTCTCCCCCCTCTTTTTTGCTCTCTCCCCCTCTCTTTTGCTCTCTCTCCCCCCCTCTCTTTTGCTCTCTCCCCCCTCTCTCTCTCCAACCCCCTTCTCCTTTGCTCTCTCTCCCCCTATCTTTTGCACTCTCTCTCCCCCCTCTCTTTTGTACTCTCTCTCTCCCCCCTCTCTTTTGCTCTCTCTCCCCCCCTCTCTTTTGCGCTCTCTCTCCCCCCTCTCTTTAGCGCTCTCTCCCCCTTCTTTTTTGTGCTCTCTCCCCCCTCTCTTTGGTGCTCTCTCTCTCCCCCCTCTCTTTTGCTCTCTCTCTCTCCCCTCTCTTTTGCTCTCTCTCTCCCCCCTCTCTTTTTGCTCTCTCCCCCTCTCTTTTGCTCTCTCCCCCTCTCTTTTGCTCTCTCCCCCTCTCTCTCTCTGACCCCCCTCTCCTTTGCTGTCTCTCCACCCTCTCTTTTGTGCTCTCTCTCCACCCCTCTCTATTGTGCTCTCTCTTTCCCTTTCTTTTGCACTCTCTCTCCCCCTTTCTTTTGCACTCTCTCTCCCCCTCTCTTTTGTGCTCTATCTCTCCCCTCGCTTTTGCGATCTCTCTCCCCCCTCTCTTTTGCTCTTTCTCTCCGCTCTCTTTTGCTCTCTCTCCCTCTCTCTTTTGCTCTCTCCCCCCTCTCTTTTGCTCTCTCTCCCCCTCTCTTTTGTTCTCTCTCTCCCCCTCTCTTTTGCTCTCTCTCCCCTCTCTCTTTTGTTCTCTCTCTCCCCATCTTTTTTGCTCTCTCTCCCCCTCTCTTTTGCTCTCTCTCTCCCCCTCTATTTTGCTCTCTCTCCTTATCTCTCTCTCTATCCCCCTCTCTCTCTCTTCCTCCCTCTCTCTCTTTCTCCCCCCTCTCTTTTGCTCTCTCCCCCCCTCCTTTGCTCTCTCTCTCTCTCCCCCTCTCATTTGCTCTTTCTCTCTCCCCTGTCTTTTGCTCTCTCTCTCTCCCCCTCTCTCTCTCCCTCTCTTTTGCTCTCTTCCCCCTTTCTTTTGCGCTCTCTCCCCCTCTCTTTTGATCTCTTTCCCCCCCCTCTCTTTTGCGTTCTTTCTCTCCCCTCTTTTGCTTTCTCTCTCTCCCCCTCTCTTTTACTCTCTCTCCCCCTTTTCTTTTTTGGTGAACAACCTGGTTTATTCTTGAGGATTGGTGGAATTCATCCACCAATAAAAAAGTGCTGTCCAGAGTCCTAAACCAAAAAACCCCCATGTGATGCCTTATTTTTCAGATAAATATAGCAAGAGAACAAAGAAACATTGATAATAGGAGTAAATTAGAAAACTGGTTAAAATTGCATGCTCTATCTGAATCATGAAAGACAAAATTTGGGTTCAGTGTCCCGTTAAAGGACCAGTAAATACAATGGCCTCTATTTAATAAGCTCCGTACTTACCTGCATTCGTCGGCCCCAATACGCCGCCTAAGTTCGCCTAACCTCGCTGCCGCGGACCTGAATACGTTCGCCAAATTTATCAATAAAGCTGTCAAAAAGCCACGCACCAAGTACGGAGCGATGAGCAGCGGACTGTTTTATTTATAAGTCATCGATCTCGCTGTTCTTTGGCTTTTTCCCAGCTTTATTGATACCCCTTTCACTAAGTACCCACACTATACTATACTGTTATACCCCCTAAACCGCCGCCCCTGGAGCCCCCCGCAACTATAATAAAGTTATTAACCCCTAAACCGCCGCTCCCGGACCCCGCCGCAACTATAATAAATATATTAACCCCTAAACCGCCACTCCCGGACCCCGCTACAACTATAATAAATATATTAACCCCTAAACCGCCGCTCCCGGACCCCGCCGCCACCTACATTATACCTATTAACCCCTAATCTGCCTCCCCCTATACCGCCGCCACCTACATAAAGTTATTAACCCCTATCCTGAGGATCCCAGGCCCCGCCGCAATTAAATAAATAGTTTAACCCCTAAACCGGCTCTCCCGGAGCCCCCTGCCACCTATATTACTTATTAACCCCTATCCTGCCCCCCTATACCGCCATCACCTATATTAAAGTTATTAACCCCTATCCTGCCCCCCTACACCGCCACCACCTATATTAAACTTATTAACCCCTAAACCTAAGTCTAACCCTAACCCTAACACCCCCCTAACTTAAATATTATTTAAATAAATCTAAATAAAAATTACTATTATTAACTAAATTATTCCTATTTAAAAATAAATACTTACCTATAAAATAAACCCTAATATAGCTACAATATAACTAATAGTTACATTATAGCTATTTTAGGATTTATTTTTATTTTACAGGCAACTTTGTATTTATTGTAACCAGGTACAATAGTTATTAAATAGTTATTAACTATTTAATAACTACCTAGCTAAAATACTTACAAAATTACCTGTAAAATAAATCCTAACCTAAGTTACAACACTACAATATCATTAAATTAATTAAATAACTTAACTACAATTACCTAAAATTAAATACAATTAAATAAACTAAACTATAGTACAAAAGCAAACAAACACTAAATTACAGAAAATAAAAAAAATTACAAGAAGTTTAAACTAATTATACTTAAACTAAGCCCCCTAATAAAATAAAAAATCCCCCCAAAATAATAAAATGCCCTACCCTATCCTAAATTACAAAGTAATCAGCTCTTTTACCAGCTTTTGCGGGGCATTGCCCCAAAGTAATTAGCTCTTTTACCTGTAAAAAAAATACAACCCCCCCAATATTAAAACCCACCACCCACATACCCCTACTCTAAAACCCACCCAAACCCCCCTTAAAAAAACCTAACACTAACCCCCTGAAGTCTTCATCCAAGCGGGGCAAGAAGAGGTCCTCCATCTGGTAGAAATCTTCATCCAAGCGGGGCAAGAAGAGGTCCTCCATCCGGTAGAAGTCTTCATCCAAACGGCGTCTTCTATCTTCATCCATCCGGAGCGGAACGGACCCATCTTCTATCCATCCGACGTGGAGCCATCCTCTTCAACCGACGGACTAACGACTAATGACGGTTCCTTTAAGTGACGTCATCCAAGATGGCGTCCCTCGAATTCCGATTGGCTGATAGGATTCTATCAGCCAATCGGAATTAAGGTAGGAAAAATCTGATTGGCTGATTCAATCTTGGATGACATCATTTAAAGGAACCTTCATTCGTCGTTAGTCCGTCGGTTGAAGAGGATGGCTCCGCGTCGGCTGGATAGAAGATGGCTCCGCTCCGGATGGATGAAGATAGAAGATGCCGTTTGGATGAAGACTTCTACCGGATGGAGGACCTCTTCTTGCCCCGCTTGGATGAAGACTTCTACCGGATGGAGGACCTCTTCTTGCCCCGCTTGGATGAAGACTTCTACCGGATGGAGGACCTCTTCTGTGCCGCTTGGATGAAGAGTTCGGCCCGGTTGGGTGAAGACGGCTCAAGGTAGGGTGATCTTCAGGGGGTTAGTATTAGGTTTTTTTAAGGGGGGTTTGGGTGGGTTTTAGAGTAGGGGTATGTGGGTGGTGGGTTTTAATGTTGGGGGGGTTGTATTTTTTTACAGGTAAAAGAGCTGATTACTTTGGGGCAATGCCCCGCAAAAAGCCCTTTTAAGGGCTGGTAAAAGAGCAGATTACTTTTTAATTTAGGATAGGGTAGGGCATTTTATTATTTTGGGGGGCTTTTTTATTTTATTAGGGGGCTTAGATTAGGTGTAATTAGTTTAAACTTCTTGTAATTTTTTTAATTTTCTGTAATTTAGTGTTTGTTTTTTTGTACTATAGTTTAGTTTATTTAATTGTATTTAATTTTAGGTAATTGTAGTTAATTTATTTAATTAATTTAATGATATTGTAGTGTTAGGTTTAATTGTAACTTAGGTTAGGATTTATTTTACAGGTAATTTTGGAAGTATTTTAGCTAGGTAGTTATTAAATAGTTAATAAGTATTGTACCTGGTTAAAATAAATACAAAGTTGCCTGTAAAATAAAAACTAAAATAGCTACAATATAATTATTAGTTATATTGTAGCTATCTTACGGCTAGATTTAGAGTTTTGTTGGTAACGACCCACGTAGCTAACGCTGGCTTTTTTTTCCCTGCACCTTTTAAATACCGCTGGTATTTAGAGTTCACAGAAGGGCTGCGTTAGGCTCCAAAAAGGGAGCATATAGCATAATTTACCGCCACTGCAACTCTCAATACCAGCGGTGCTTACGGACTCGGCCAGCTTCAAAAACGTGCTCGTGCATGATTCCCCCATAGGAAACAATGGGACAGTTTGAGCTGAAAAAAAACCTAACACCTGCAAAAAAAGCAGCGTTCAGCTCCTAACGCAGCCCCATTGTTTCCTATGGGGAAACACTTCCTACGTCTGCACCTAACACCCTAACATGTACCCCGAGTCTAAACACCCCTAACCTTACACTTATTAACCTCTAATCTGCCACCCCCGCTATCGCTGACACCTGCATATTTTTTTAACCCCTAATCTGCCGCTCTGTACACCACCGCAACCTACATTATACCTATGTACCCCAAATCTGCTGCCCCTAACACCGCCAACCCCTATATTATATTTATTAACCCCTAATCTGCCGCCCCCAACGTCGCCGCCACC
Organism: Bombina bombina; assembly: GCF_027579735.1. Lineage (NCBI taxonomy): Eukaryota > Metazoa > Chordata > Amphibia > Anura > Bombinatoridae > Bombina > Bombina bombina. Next base: position 69,598,252 of record NC_069507.1, read on the forward strand.
TACCTACACTTATTAACCCCTAATCTGCCGACCGAACCTCACCGCTACTCTAATAAATATATTAACCCCTAAAGCTAAGTCTAACCCTAACCCTAACACCCCCCTAAGTTAAATATAATTTTATTCTAACTAAATAAATTAACTCTTATTAAATAAATTATTCCTATTTAAAGCTAAATACTTACCTGTAAAATAAATCCTAATATAGCTACAATATAAATTATAATTATATTGTAGCTATTTTAGGATTAATATTTATTTAACAGGCAACTTTGTATTTATTTTAACCAGGTACAATAGCTATTAAATAGTTAATAACTATTTAATAGCTAAAAAACCCAGATGTGTGAGTGCGCTCAGAGGCTCTACCAATTAATTACTTAAAAGATATCCTAATTAAGAATTATCAACTTAAAAAACATTTAAGATTAGCAAATATATAAAACAGATTTATAAAATAAATATATTACGTGTCTAATAGAGTACATGTAAAAATATAATATACATACAATTCATATGTTAGATAAGGTGCACCTTCTAAAATGAAAATAAAGAACAATCAAAAGTTTTTTACTTTTAAAAATGAGTCACTTCGTATTGTACAAGTGATAGCGCCAACTGCACGCTGCAGGATAGCAGGTCGGAGAAAGCAGTCAGAGAGATACACGCTTTCGGATTCTGGTGAGTAAACCCCTCCGGCTTTAAGGTTACCACAGTTCCAGTGAAAGCACTTTGTAAACACTTAGACGCTATCACTTGTACAATATGAAGTGACTCATTTTTCAAAGTAAAAAACTTCTAAGTGAAATCGAACTGTATTACTTGCATTAAAGGAACGTTGGTGCTGACTACGGTCACCTTCTGGACACTGTTATAAGAGCATTAACCAACAATTCTTAGCAGCATCTCCATCTATATACACATTATCTCAAGATAATACCACTTTGTTTATGCCATTTTATCTTTTCTTATCATTTGATTGTTCTTTATTTTCATTTTAGAAGGTGCACCTTATCTAACATATGAATTGAATGTATATTATATTTTTACATGTACTCTATTAGACACGTAATATATTTGTTTTATAAATCTGTTTTATATATTTGCTAATCTTAAATGTTTTTTAAGTTGATAATTCTTAATTAGGATATCTTTTAAGTAATTAATTGGTAGAGCCTCTGAGCGCACTCACACATCTGGGTTTTTTAGTGTATACATTTACAGTGTGAAATTTGGGATTATCACACTAGTGAGTTGCCATTTCTACCTACAGGGTATACTTGTGTTATGTTATCTATTTAATAGCTACCTAGTTAAAATAATTACAAAATTACCTGTAAAATAAATCCTAACCTAATTTGCAATTAAACCTAACACTACACTATCAATAAATTAATTAAATAAAATACCTACAATTATCTACAATTAAACCTAACACTACACTATCAATAAATTAATTAAATACAATACCTACAAATAAATACAATTAAATAAACTAACTAAAGTACAAAAAATAAAAAAGAACTAATTACAAAAAATAAAAAAATATTTACAAACATTAGAAAAATATTACAACAATTTTAAACTAATTACACCTACTCTAAGCCCCATAATAAAATAACAAAGCCCCCCAAAATAAAAAAATGCCCTACCCTATTCTAAAATTAAAATATAAAAGCTCTTTTACCTTACCAGCCCTTAAAAGGGCCTTTTGCGGGGCATGCCCCAAAGAATTCAGCTCTTTTGCCTGGAAAAAAAAACATACAATACCCCCCCCCAACATTACAACCCACCACCCACATACCCCTAATCTAACCCAAACCCCCCTTTAATAAACCTAACACTAAGCCCCTGAAGATCTTCCTACCTTATCTTCACCACGCCGGGTATCACCGATCCGTCCAGGCTCTGATGTCTTGATCCAAGCCCAAGCGGGGGCTGAAGACGTCCATCCTCTGGCTGAAGTCTTGATCCAAGCGGCGGCTGAAGAAGTCCATCTTCGGGCAGAAGTCTTCATCCTATCCGGGCAGAAGAGGAGATCCGGACCGGTAGACATCTTCATCCAAGCGGCATCTTCTATCTTCTTCCATCCGATGACGAGCGGCTCCATCTTCAAGACCTCCGGCGCGGATCCATCCTCTTCTTCCGACGTCCTAAAACAGAATGAAGGTTCCTTTAAGGGACGTCATCCAAGATGGCGTCCCTCGAATTCCGATTGGCTGATAGGATTCTATCAGCCAATCGGAATTAAGGTAGGAAAATTCTGATTGGCTGATGGAATCAGCCAATCAGATTCAAGTTCAATCCGATTGGCTGATCCAATCAGCCAATCAGATTGAGCTCGCATTCTATTGGCTGATCGGTTTTAGGATAGTTTTTAATTTTTTTTAAATCAAAAAAGCTTAGTTACTGATGCCCTTTTCAGAGCATCTTTTTAAGATTTTTTTTTTTTTTTTTTTTTAAAGATAGATTGTTGTGTTTTTTGGGGGAGGGATGTTACATTGGTTCTATTATAGTTTTTTTTTAATGCAAAAGCGCTAATAATTTCAACTAGAGCACTGCCGGACAAATGCCCTTTTCAGTGAAGGAAAATATGTTTGAATTTAAACTGAAAGTAATACAGCAGTATCAGTTCCATACTTTCTGATAATGCTTGCTGGCTGATATGTACAATGCATTTTTAGCACTAATCAACTTGCAAGTCTAGGTGCTCAACCCCTGCAAAGTGGTTAAAAACATAGTTAAAGTATTACTTGGGAGATGCAGAACAATGTTAGTAGACATGTTTGGGGGTTTGGCATAGCAGCCATGTCTGCTCGGATCTAAAAGTTCTCAGGTTAAACACAGAGACATGCAATAGTGCTAAAATTACATACAGTCGTTTATCAGAGATATTGTGGGTTAGGTTCCAGACCACTGCAATAAAGCGAATATGGCAATAAAGTGAGTCACACTAATTTTTTTGTTTCCCAGTGGACATAAAACCATATTTACACTATACTGTAGTCTATTAAGTTTACAATAGTATTATGTATAAAAAAAAACAATGTACATACTGTATCTTAAATAAAAAAAAAATGCTAACCATCATCTGAACCTTAAGCGAGTCATAATCTTTTTGCTGGTGGTATGTATATATAGGTGTGTATATATGTGTATTCATGTATATTTATGTGTTTATATGTCTATGAGGCCTATTTATTAAAGGTCTGTTGGACCTGATCCGACAGTGCGGATTAGGTCTGACAGACCTCGCTGAATGCGGAGAGCAATACGCTCTCCGTATTCAGCATTGCACCAGAAGCTCTTGTGAGCTGCTGGTGCAACGCCGCCCCCTGCAGATTCGCGGCCAATTGGCCGCCAGCAGGGGGGGTGTCAACCAACCCGATCGTACTCGATCGGGTTGAATTGTGGCGATCTTTGTCCACCTGCTCAGAGCAGGCAGACAGGGTTATGGAGCAGTGGTCTTTAGACCGCTGCTTGATAACTGGTGTTTCTGGTGGAAAAATGGCTGTGATAGGCTTGCTGGACACAGGATTGCCACAAACTTTCACTTTGTAATAAGAGCTATATCTGCAAAGCGCAATAAAGTAAAGCACAATAAAGGGAGGTATGCCTGTGCATTACAAACATAACTATTTAGAGCATGCAATATTTGTTACCCTGTAATAAATGCATAAGAAAAAGACAATAAAATAATGTTTGCTTTGAATTTAAAGAGGACAAATCATATGTCCTCTGAATCATGTGACAACCATCAGCCAGTCAGAGACTCATATAATATAAACTGTGAGCACTTGGATATATATAGTAGTAGTTGGTGGCTCAAAAAGTGTGCACATAAAAAGGTTGTTCACAATGTGATAATGGAATAAGAGAGTTATTTTTTTAATTTTTCTAAATTGTGTGCTTTATCTACCACTACTGTCCCTTTAAATGCCCCTTTACTGGGGAATGAGATTGTTCCTTTGACAAAACAATAATACACAACTTTATAGAGCAATATGCTACAAAAATATGCTCCATATTCCATACATTTAATATTAATATATTTCTTATTCTCTAACATAAACCAAATGATTGGCAAGCCAATTTATATTTTAAATTAGATTTCTCCTTGTGGCAGTACTTTGTGACATCATAATGTATGCAAAATGTTTCTCACTATGAAATAGTTTTACACTAAAATGAGTCTGTGACGGATTCCTTGCTACCCCTTCTGGGTAGCTCTGCCAAAGGATCCTTCCTATACCTGGAACAGGCCGCTATATAGTGGAGAACAAGTTATTTTAGCAATTCCCACTCATAGAACTACACAGCATTCAGGTGAAAACAAGAACTAACGTTTATTAGGGAAAACAAACAACATTTATACAAAAACTGATCTTGATAACAAGCCTTATCTGACCGTCATATCTCCCGCCATTTCCGCCCCTCCAGACAGGCTGGCGCCTGCCATAGAAGACAGAGTCCCACAGAGACCCAGGACACAGAAGTGGTAGTTTTGAGGTGATCCCGGGGGAGCGGCGGCACTTCCAGGGTGTAATTTGAAAGCTCTCGGTCCCCAGATGCCACAGTCCAAAAAGGCATGATTCGTTACTGGGGACCCGAGTTACAGCCTGGTAAAAATTGAGGGGTAGGGGTGTCCAACCAGTTCTCAAAGTAGCTCCCCTCCAGCAATTACACCACCTCTTGTCCTTCCTAGGGGCTACCAATCCCCAAAAGAGTGGAGCTCTGGGAAAAAAGGTCACTGGAGCGACCAGAGTTAAAGGGGACCAGGGATCCCAGCTGATGCGGCCGACCGGCAGTTCCAGGAATCAGCCGTTCAGAGGGATATAGGTCGGTTAGAGGCCAGCTTCTTTCAAGATCCAGTTTACAGCCAAAACAAGGGAAACCAGTGCTCTGGGAGATCGTGGTTGCTCTGAGGAGCCCAAAACCGCTGAGAAACAAGAGCGGTTAGGTGGTAGGGGGGGGGGGGGGGTAGAGGTGTAACCCCTGCATCCCGGTATCTGTGACAGAGTCATTATCTAAGTATTTATTCAGAATTTCCCTTTTATTGGTCAAAGTCCAAAAAGTATTTTGTAAGGGAAATGTTGATAAATATGAGAAAGTGCTTTTCCTCAATCAATCTGTTTATGTTATTTTTGAAAAGACCCAGAGTAAATAATAAATAAAGAAACAAATTAGATAACATATAAATAACCATCATAATTTACTATGTAAAAAATCAAAAGGAGGTGCCTCATAGAGCAATACGGTAACATAAAATAATGGGGGAGTATAAAACAAAGTACACTCACATTGCAGGTCGGATCTTTCAGATTAACCCGGCTAACTCGTATCCCGTCTCTGGAGCCAAGGTGTATTCATCAGTCTGGTTACTGGCTGCAAATCATAGGATCCAAAGTTGGGCTTAATGTCAATTATCAACACTGCATATGGAGTGCGTCCCAAGAAGTGTGCAAAGAATCAATTGAATAAAATCAAGTGTTGTATTTACAAACACAATATACACAGCAACGCGTTTCTCAGTTTCACACAGTTTGGTCAGGCTGGTGTTTTGACAATAAATGTATGAGCCTTTTATACACACTAGGATCCAATCAAATATTCAAAACTAACTGTAAATGCACCAATCGCAGCGCTCGCAATAATAACATACCAATAGGAATGCAATAAATGTGTCACCATTAAATCAAACACAGAGCTGCGCACTGGCTATACTGGCTAAAGGTTGCTGATGAAGGGGAAAAAACACAATATTATCACGTTAGATATTGATCAATAAATGACCCAGCAATAAAAAAAAATCAATTTCCCCCAAATCCATAAGCAAGATATGATGGAAAGTATAATTTTTTTTCTCATATAAAGATTGTCTCACCTAAGTGTTTCAGGGGATAATCGTCAACCGTCAAGGTGGTGTAAAATCCCAATACTCAATGGGGCATCCCTGCGATAAAAACCCAGGTGCAGCTCTTAAGTTCACACAGTGCTGTGGGGAGCACTGAGCCAAATGGAAAATAGACTGTAATCAAGAGCGCAGAGCACAACCTCGATTCAAAGTAAAGTAATTTTAATGTGGAACGCACATAAATATGTGCACTTACTAGACAAACATTAAAAGGGATATTAAAAGGGATATTATGATATGTGGACACATTTATTGCATTCCTATTTGTATGTTTTTATTGCGAGCGCTGTGATTGGCGCGTTTTTAATTAGAGGGAGTGTGTCAGTTTTGAATATTTGATTGGATCCTAGTGTGTATAAAAGGCTCATACATTTATTGTCAAAACTCCAGCCTGTGAAATTTGGGATTATCACACTAGTGAGTTGCCATTTCTACCTACAGGGTATACTTGTGTTATGTTATCTATTTAATAGCTACCTAGTTAAAATAATTACAAAATTACCTGTAAAATAAATCCTAACCTAATTTGCAATTAAACCTAACACTACACTATCAATAAATTAATTAAATAAAATACCTACAATTATCTACAATTAAACCTAACACTACACTATCAATAAATTAATTAAATACAATACCTACAAATAAATACAATTAAATAAACTAACTAAAGTACAAAAAATAAAAAAGAACTAATTACAAAAAATAAAAAAATATTTACAAACATTAGAAAAATATTACAACAATTTTAAACTAATTACACCTACTCTAAGCCCCATAATAAAATAACAAAGCCCCCCAAAATAAAAAAATGCCCTACCCTATTCTAAAATTAAAATATAAAAGCTCTTTTACCTTACCAGCCCTTAAAAGGGCCTTTTGCGGGGCATGCCCCAAAGAATTCAGCTCTTTTGCCTGGAAAAAAAAACATACAATACCCCCCCCCAACATTACAACCCACCACCCACATACCCCTAATCTAACCCAAACCCCCCTTTAATAAACCTAACACTAAGCCCCTGAAGATCTTCCTACCTTATCTTCACCACGCCGGGTATCACCGATCCGTCCAGGCTCTGATGTCTTGATCCAAGCCCAAGCGGGGGCTGAAGACGTCCATCCTCTGGCTGAAGTCTTGATCCAAGCGGCGGCTGAAGAAGTCCATCTTCGAGCAGAAGTCTTCATCCTATCCGGGCAGAAGAGGAGATCCGGACCGGTAGACATCTTCATCCAAGCGGCATCTTCTATCTTCTTCCATCCGATGACGAGCGGCTCCATCTTCAAGACCTCCGGCGCGGATCCATCCTCTTCTTCCGACGTCCTAAAACAGAATGAAGGTTCCTTTAAGGGACGTCATCCAAGATGGCGTCCCTCGAATTCCGATTGGCTGATAGGATTCTATCAGCCAATCGGAATTAAGGTAGGAAAATTCTGATTGGCTGATGGAATCAGCCAATCAGATTCAAGTTCAATCCGATTGGCTGATCCAATCAGCCAATCAGATTGAGCTCGCATTCTATTGGCTGATCGGTTTTAGGATAGTTTTTAATTTTTTTTAAATCAAAAAAGCTTAGTTACTGATGCCCTTTTCAGAGCATCTTTTTAAGATTTTTTTTTTTTTTTTTTTTTAAAGATAGATTGTTGTGTTTTTTGGGGGAGGGATGTTACATTGGTTCTATTATAGTTTTTTTTTAATGCAAAAGCGCTAATAATTTCAACTAGAGCACTGCCGGACAAATGCCCTTTTCAGTGAAGGAAAATATGTTTGAATTTAAACTGAAAGTAATACAGCAGTATCAGTTCCATACTTTCTGATAATGCTTGCTGGCTGATATGTACAATGCATTTTTAGCACTAATCAACTTGCAAGTCTAGGTGCTCAACCCCTGCAAAGTGGTTAAAAACATAGTTAAAGTATTACTTGGGAGATGCAGAACAATGTTAGTAGACATGTTTGGGGGTTTGGCATAGCAGCCATGTCTGCTCGGATCTAAAAGTTCTCAGGTTAAACACAGAGACATGCAATAGTGCTAAAATTACATACAGTCGTTTATCAGAGATATTGTGGGTTAGGTTCCAGACCACTGCAATAAAGCGAATATGGCAATAAAGTGAGTCACACTAATTTTTTTGTTTCCCAGTGGACATAAAACCATATTTACACTATACTGTAGTCTATTAAGTTTACAATAGTATTATGTATAAAAAAAAACAATGTACATACTGTATCTTAAATAAAAAAAAAATGCTAACCATCATCTGAACCTTAAGCGAGTCATAATCTTTTTGCTGGTGGTATGTATATATAGGTGTGTATATATGTGTATTCATGTATATTTATGTGTTTATATGTCTATGAGGCCTATTTATTAAAGGTCTGTTGGACCTGATCCGACAGTGCGGATTAGGTCTGACAGACCTCGCTGAATGCGGAGAGCAATACGCTCTCCGTATTCAGCATTGCACCAGAAGCTCTTGTGAGCTGCTGGTGCAACGCCGCCCCCTGCAGATTCGCGGCCAATTGGCCGCCAGCAGGGGGGGTGTCAACCAACCCGATCGTACTCGATCGGGTTGAATTGTGGCGATCTTTGTCCACCTGCTCAGAGCAGGCAGACAGGGTTATGGAGCAGTGGTCTTTAGACCGCTGCTTGATAACTGGTGTTTCTGGTGGAAAAATGGCTGTGATAGGCTTGCTGGACACAGGATTGCCACAAACTTTCACTTTGTAATAAGAGCTATATCTGCAAAGCGCAATAAAGTAAAGCACAATAAAGGGAGGTATGCCTGTGCATTACAAACATAACTATTTAGAGCATGCAATATTTGTTACCCTGTAATAAATGCATAAGAAAAAGACAATAAAATAATGTTTGCTTTGAATTTAAAGAGGACAAATCATATGTCCTCTGAATCATGTGACAACCATCAGCCAGTCAGAGACTCATATAATATAAACTGTGAGCACTTGGATATATATAGTAGTAGTTGGTGGCTCAAAAAGTGTGCACATAAAAAGGTTGTTCACAATGTGATAATGGAATAAGAGAGTTATTTTTTTAATTTTTCTAAATTGTGTGCTTTATCTACCACTACTGTCCCTTTAAATGCCCCTTTACTGGGGAATGAGATTGTTCCTTTGACAAAACAATAATACACAACTTTATAGAGCAATATGCTACAAAAATATGCTCCATATTCCATACATTTAATATTAATATATTTCTTATTCTCTAACATAAACCAAATGATTGGCAAGCCAATTTATATTTTAAATTAGATTTCTCCTTGTGGCAGTACTTTGTGACATCATAATGTATGCAAAATGTTTCTCACTATGAAATAGTTTTACACTAAAATGAGTCTGTGACGGATTCCTTGCTACCCCTTCTGGGTAGCTCTGCCAAAGGATCCTTCCTATACCTGGAACAGGCCGCTATATAGTGGAGAACAAGTTATTTTAGCAATTCCCACTCATAGAACTACACAGCATTCAGGTGAAAACAAGAACTAACGTTTATTAGGGAAAACAAACAACATTTATACAAAAACTGATCTTGATAACAAGCCTTATCTGACCGTCATATCTCCCGCCATTTCCGCCCCTCCAGACAGGCTGGCGCCTGCCATAGAAGACAGAGTCCCACAGAGACCCAGGACACAGAAGTGGTAGTTTTGAGGTGATCCCGGGGGAGCGGCGGCACTTCCAGGGTGTAATTTGAAAGCTCTCGGTCCCCAGATGCCACAGTCCAAAAAGGCATGATTCGTTACTGGGGACCCGAGTTACAGCCTGGTAAAAATTGAGGGGTAGGGGTGTCCAACCAGTTCTCAAAGTAGCTCCCCTCCAGCAATTACACCACCTCTTGTCCTTCCTAGGGGCTACCAATCCCCAAAAGAGTGGAGCTCTGGGAAAAAAGGTCACTGGAGCGACCAGAGTTAAAGGGGACCAGGGATCCCAGCTGATGCGGCCGACCGGCAGTTCCAGGAATCAGCCGTTCAGAGGGATATAGGTCGGTTAGAGGCCAGCTTCTTTCAAGATCCAGTTTACAGCCAAAACAAGGGAAACCAGTGCTCTGGGAGATCGTGGTTGCTCTGAGGAGCCCAAAACCGCTGAGAAACAAGAGCGGTTAGGTGGTAGGGGGGGGGGGGGGGGTAGAGGTGTAACCCCTGCATCCCGGTATCTGTGACAGAGTCATTATCTAAGTATTTATTCAGAATTTCCCTTTTATTGGTCAAAGTCCAAAAAGTATTTTGTAAGGGAAATGTTGATAAATATGAGAAAGTGCTTTTCCTCAATCAATCTGTTTATGTTATTTTTGAAAAGACCCAGAGTAAATAATAAATAAAGAAACAAATTAGATAACATATAAATAACCATCATAATTTACTATGTAAAAAATCAAAAGGAGGTGCCTCATAGAGCAATACGGTAACATAAAATAATGGGGGAGTATAAAACAAAGTACACTCACATTGCAGGTCGGATCTTTCAGATTAACCCGGCTAACTCGTATCCCGTCTCTGGAGCCAAGGTGTATTCATCAGTCTGGTTACTGGCTGCAAATCATAGGATCCAAAGTTGGGCTTAATGTCAATTATCAACACTGCATATGGAGTGCGTCCCAAGAAGTGTGCAAAGAATCAATTGAATAAAATCAAGTGTTGTATTTACAAACACAATATACACAGCAACGCGTTTCTCAGTTTCACACAGTTTGGTCAGGCTGGTGTTTTGACAATAAATGTATGAGCCTTTTATACACACTAGGATCCAATCAAATATTCAAAACTAACTGTAAATGCACCAATCGCAGCGCTCGCAATAATAACATACCAATAGGAATGCAATAAATGTGTCACCATTAAATCAAACACAGAGCTGCGCACTGGCTATACTGGCTAAAGGTTGCTGATGAAGGGGAAAAAACACAATATTATCACGTTAGATATTGATCAATAAATGACCCAGCAATAAAAAAAAATCAATTTCCCCCAAATCCATAAGCAAGATATGATGGAAAGTATAATTTTTTTTCTCATATAAAGATTGTCTCACCTAAGTGTTTCAGGGGATAATCGTCAACCGTCAAGGTGGTGTAAAATCCCAATACTCAATGGGGCATCCCTGCGATAAAAACCCAGGTGCAGCTCTTAAGTTCACACAGTGCTGTGGGGAGCACTGAGCCAAATGGAAAATAGACTGTAATCAAGAGCGCAGAGCACAACCTCGATTCAAAGTAAAGTAATTTTAATGTGGAACGCACATAAATATGTGCACTTACTAGACAAACATTAAAAGGGATATTAAAAGGGATATTATGATATGTGGACACATTTATTGCATTCCTATTTGTATGTTTTTATTGCGAGCGCTGTGATTGGCGCGTTTTTAATTAGAGGGAGTGTGTCAGTTTTGAATATTTGATTGGATCCTAGTGTGTATAAAAGGCTCATACATTTATTGTCAAAACTCCAGCCTGCGGAAACAGTGTGAAACTGAGAAACGTGTTGCTGTGTATATTGTGTTTGTAAATAAAACACTTGATTTTATTAAATTCCTCCTTTGCACACTTCTTGGGACGAACTCCATATGCAGTGTCTATAACTGACATCAAGCCCCATTTTGGATCCTATGGTTTGCAGCCAGTAACCAGAATGATGAATAAACATCGGTTCCAGAGACAGAAGTTGAGTTAGCCGGGTTGCTCTAAAAGATCCGGCCTGCACCTTTAGCGCATTTTACGGCTTCACCAAATGTGAGTGTACTTTGTTTTATACTCCACCATTTTTTAATGTTACAGTATTACGCTATGAGGCAGCTTCTTTGATTTTTTACAGAATTCCTTTGAAGTAGAGGGCCATACACTAGAGGAGATCAGCCTGAAATAGTCCCTGACTATGGACCTTGACATTGTTGCAGGGTTCTACCATTTGGGGTCTACATTTGGAACTACTTCTGATGGACTTTTAACTATTGGTAGTATTGTACCATCTATATTTTAAGTATTTACCCTTGTTGGGTTTCTTATTATTGGTTGCATTGGACCATATACAGTATATCCTAAGCAACAAATTGTATCTTTCTAGTTAAAGGCACACCTTTATTTTCCATTTGTGGTTGTTGAACAATCACAGTGGGTATTTTGTTTGAATTATAATTTACTATGAAATGGTAAAATAATAAACATTTTGGAAAATGTTTTTGAATTAAGATTTTTTTTCAGTCAATTTTCAGCTGGGCCGTCAATGATCCCGATTGGATCGTTCTTATGACCGCTGCTTCTTAACTTCTGTTTCAGGCGGACCTCAATTGATGGGGCTCCGAAGCAGCATCCGCTGCTTAATAAATGGAGCCCTAGAATTAGAGAGCAATCTGGTATTACAAGTCCATGGTAAAACTGAATAACCAAAGCATGTTTAGAGTGGCCGACATCACTTTAACATAGCTGGAGGAGAAATAATGGATGGAGGCACTCAGGTTGAGTTAAAAAAATAAAACGTACCTTTTATTGTACAATTAAAACATGAGAGGTTCCCAAACAGAGGGCAGGCATAGTTAGAAACAGTCTAACGCGTTTCACGCCCCCTAGTGGCGCTTATTCATAGACTTTAACATACCCTATACTCTAAATATATATTATAGCCGCACTAAACATATCTCAAATTACAAGTTGAAAATTATGTGTTGCACTCGAACGCAACACATAATAGAGCTAAAAAGTTAGCGCAACTTGAGACCTGAAATAAAGTGTTAGGGTTAAAATAAAGGTACAACAAAACACATGTAAATCATATTAAAATTAAGTATTACATTTATATATATATATATATATATATATATATATATATATATATATATATATATATATATATATACATATATAGTAAAATATAGGTTTATTATTAAAATAAATGTTAAAAAGGGGTTTAAAAGGGATATGGTATATGACAAGGTGTTTGACTGGGAAGGGCTCAAAGGTATTTGTATATATTGTTATAAAAATACCACTCTCCTTGGAATTTTGTTCCAGGAACAGTTTTGACACACATTCTTCATAGTAGAAAAGTAATATACACAAACTGGATTTAGATGTAAAAGCCTTAGCCTGTTTATTTAAAGACAATTTGCAGTTTTAAAATAAAAAAAATAAATAAATACTTGCACAATGGCGCATTCTAAACAGAATAAAATATTTCTGACTAAAGTTGTGTGGATTTAAAAACTTACAAGCCTAGAACCTTCAGACAACAGCACAACTTCAGTATATATTATTTCACATACAGATTCTTTCTATCAGCCTCAGCACACACTATTTAACAAAAGCTGATTGACATTAATTAACTGCGGGTGAGAAAACTTAGCTTGTACAGAAAACCTGAACTATCATATGCACTAGGAAACAAAAAAAATAGCGTGACTCATTTTATTGCTATATTATTGCATAGTAGAAAAGTAATATACACAAACTGGATTTAGATGTAAAAGCCTTAGCCTGTTTATTTAAAGACAATTTGCAGTTTTAAAATAAAAAAACAAAATAAATACTTGCACAATGGCGCATTCTAAACAGAATAAAATATTTCTGACTAAAGTTGTGTGGATTTAAAAACTTACAAGCCTAGAACCTTCAGACAACAGCACAACTTCAGTATATATTATTTCACATACAGATTCTTTATATCAGCCTCAGCACACACTATTTAACAAAAGCTGATTGACATTAATTAACTGCGGGTGAGAAAACTTAGCTTGTACAGAAAACCTGAACTATCATATGCACTAGGAAACAAAAAAAATAGCGTGACTCATTTTATTGCTATATTCGCTTTATTACGGTGGTCTGGAACCGGCTATAGATATACATTTTAAATATATATTTATAGAAATATTTTAAATTAAAACTTGCCCAGGGCTGCCACACACTGTGTCACTATGTATGAATTGTTCTACAAACTGTTGACGAGATGGCACTTGGTCTCTACTAAGCTAAAAAAATTCTACCCTGCATGCTCAGACCTGTGCTGGAGGGGATGCGGAGAGAGGGGAAGCCCAATACACATCTGTTGGGAGTGCCCATATTTAAATACCTACTGGACTAAGACGAGACAACTATGCAACAATCTGGGTCTCCCAGACATTGAACACCCTGCCATGGCCCTACTACACCTTGACATCCCGAAAATCCCGCCCCATAACCAATGCCTCCTCATATATATATACTACTGTCTGCCAAATTGATGATTGCCAGGAACTGGAAAAAGCCCCAACCCCCGCAGTGGAGAGGGGTGTTGGATTTGGTTGGATACCTTGAATCTATGGAAGAAGGCGCATATCAGGCCAAAAAACAATTGAGCGCATACTCCCTAATCTAGGAACCATGGGACGAGTATCTGAGAATTAGGGCAAACTAACTTCTGCTCTAAGGACCTCCCCAGGCCCTGCTCCTGAGATAATATGAGAATCTCGGATCCCCCTCCCCACCCCTTGATCATTGCCAGTAGCTGACCAGAGACTCCCTCTTCTAACCCTTCCGACCTACCAATTGGGTCCCCTGGACTTCACATACTCGGAAACCCCTATGTATCTCCACCTCTCACAATAGTTGAATAATTGGATACTTGCCACCTGGGATACCCTCCCCACATACTTACCCTATGGTCTCTAAAGCACAGCCCACAACCCTCTCCTGATGCCCCCTATTAGAATACTGGTCACCCCTAAACTCATCCCCCAGTCTAGAGCTCCCCCCACGTTCCCCCTATGTTACCCCTAGGTACGACTCAAATTTTACATCTAGTCTTGAAGGTCCCTAATATTCCCCACCAGACTGAGTGGATTATCCTTTCCCATGTTGATGGTACTTTCTAACTGGTAACACGCTGCAATGCTATTATGATGTATTCATTGATTCGGTCCAATCTCAACCCCTTTGGCCGGGTCATATGATATGTTGAGTGTTACATTGATTGATTTTACTTAGTTTTTGTATTACTGGAAAATAAAATAAAATTGTCTATTAAAAAAAAATAATAAAACTAGCATTTTCTTCTACGTGAAGAACAAAGGTATTTGAAGTATTTATTAATGCATCTTCGACTTAAGCACAGTCGGCCTAGCGCATCTTTGTGTTAGCACACAAGTAAAAGCCAAGAGGCTTTTGTAGCGCGACCCATAGAAGTCTATGGGGAGAGGGAGTTATTACGGTGGTTCTTTTCGACCTCAAAATGTTAGCACGTCTGAGTCTTTCACTTACTCACAAACTTTTTACTTTGAACTTGTAGTACAAGCTCAAAAATAGGAGCGCTAATGATTTAACTTGAGCGCTGTTAGTGCTCAGAAGCACTAATATTTTTGCCCTTCATTTGCATTCTAGGCCAAATGTTTATTAACTAATAAAATATCTAGACTTCAAATGCGCCTGCATCATCTCATTCGCAAATAAATAGAGCAACATGTTTCAATATATATGTTCAATATTCATTAAATATTAATATATTTCTAATATAACATATTTTTATATTTCTAATATAACATCAAATATTTGACAAACTATTGGTATTTTATAGTATATTTCTCCCTATGGCAGCACTTCCTGTGATATCACCAGGTAAACAAATGATTGCACACTGAATTATATTTCCTAAACTCTGTTTAAATAAAGTCATTTGAAAATGACTCATTATTTAAACATGCACTTGGAATTTCCCTTTCCTTGATCAAAGGCACGAATAAAGTATTTTGCAGGTGAAAGGCTGATAAATAAGAGGAAGTGATGTTTGTTTACCACAACAGGGACTTGAAACATCTAGAGACAATAATATATAAATGAGATGACATATAAATAACCAAGATAAAATACTATGGAGTGGCAAAAGAATAGAATGTTTTTTAATTTAGAATTTTTACCATCATATTTTCAGCTGTTACTTGGGATAGGCACTTTACTTTACTTATTAGAGTATAATCCCATGTTCCCAAAAAGTAATTAGTGTTGCTTTTATTATTCTGTAGAACTACACCATAAAATCTGTCTGCAAATCAGTAAAATATGCGTTCTGAAGAAACATATACTGCATCAAAAGGTGTCACTTTGAATGATGCTTGAGTGGAAGGTGACAAGCATTTAAAGTATGCTTTTTAACAAATAATACCAAGAGAATGAAGCATGTTACATAATAGACCTGAATTAGATAGTTGTTTAAAATGGTATGCTGTATCTGAATTATAATCGAAACATGTCCCTTTAATAAGACAATTCAGTTGTTCAGCTGTCTAGTGAAGCTGTGTCAAACCTTTTAGAGATTGTGCTCCCAAGCTGGTGATAAACTGAAAAAAAAATATTGCATGATTTAGATACAGTGTAAATTAAGAAAGAAAAAAGCTTCCAATGTATTTCTATAATCAAAATTACTTTGTTTAGTATCCTATTTTTCAACAGGTAGGTAGGCTCAGGAGCAAGCACGTGTGTACAGCACTATATGGCAGCAGTTTTGTAAGACTGCTTTTAACAATGTTATATATTTGCAAGAACACTAGATGGCAGTAGTGTTTCCACAAATTGCTACCATGCAATGTTCCAGACAGGTGCACAATACCTACCTAGGTAGGCTCTTCATCAAAGAATACTGAGAGAACAATGCCAATTTGATAGAAGTATATTGCAAACTTTTTTTTTTTAACTAAAGCTCAATCTGAATCATAAAATTCTGGGTTTAATGACAATTAAAAGTAATTAAATAATTAAAAGCTACAATTACAGCCAATAAGCCAAGCAGTATGGTGGGTGCTCCGAGGTAACACATTTGTTATAAGTGCCATTTGTGCCATAAGCTCTCCATCCTATCTGCTAAAATGCATTATGGGTCTGAGCTGAGATATCATTTGGATATCTGGCTAACAGGAGTTATAGGGCAATGAATTGCATTTAAAGGGACAGTGTAATCAAATTAAACTTTCATGATTCAGATAGGGCATGCAATTTTAAACAACTTTCCAATTTACTTTTATCATAAAATTTGTGTTGTTCTCTTGGTATTCTTTGTTGAAAGCTAAACCTAGGTAGGCTCATATGCTAATTTATAAGCCCTTGAAGGTCGCCTATTACCTCAGTGCATTTTGACAGTTTTTCACAGATAGACAGTGCTAGTTCATGTGTGCCATATAAATAACAATGTGCTCACTCCTGAAGAGTTATTTATCAGTCAGCACTGATTGGCTAAAATGCAAGTCTGTCAAAAGAACAAAAATAAGGGGGCAGTCTGCAGAGGCTTAAATACAAGGTAATCACAGAGGTAACAAGTGTATTAATATAACAGTGTTGGTTATGCAAAACTGGGAAATGGGTAATAAAGGGATTATCTATTTTTTAAAACAATACACAATTTGGAGTAGACTGTCCCTTTAAATATATAGACAACAGGACTTTAGAGTTGTGAGTCTGATCTGAAGCCTCATGTGGGCATATAACTGACAAGTGCTTCAGAACTATGGATCTGATTTGAAGCCTTATGTGAGTATACAACTGACAAGTGCTTCAGAACTATGGATCTGATTTGAAGCCTTACGTGAGTATATAACTGACAAGTGCTTCAGGACTATGGATCTGATTTGAAGCCTTATGTGAGTATATAACTGAGATGAGATGAGATTCAGGGCAGCAATGGGTTTGAGCTCGGGTCTGATATGGGCACATATCTGAGAGGGTCTTTAGGGCACTGTGTCTGAACTGAGGTTTGATGTGTAAATGTGTAAAGGACATTTCATAAACTGTAATGTAAAAATCACAGTGAAAGAGAAATATCCCTTTTAAATATCCCTTTATGTATTGTGGGGTGAGAGTGGGACTACATCACATGTAGTTGCATACATATATGGTTATATCAGGTAATCACAATGCCATGGTGGTCATCTAAGCATGCAACTGTTTATTTCATAGAGGGATATCTCTTATATCTAATGAGAGTGATGGGCATTTGCCCAGTTTTACTGTTCTATATCCAAGGGCACCATAAGGTCATCTAGATGACAGGTGTTTACAATTCCTAGGAAAATCACTTGCTACCTACAGAGGCATGAGAATGGATAATCCCCTCTATAAGAAGCATTTTCTGAAAGAGAACAGAGACTTTCTGATATAGTCCCCTTCCCTCTTTCCAAAAGCCATCTTTGTGCCTTAATGGGGCTGTGTTTTTCCTCAGATACTATCCTCTACTTGACTCATCTTGCTGCTGCTGCTTCTCTCATTTTGTTTCTGTTTTTATTTGTAAATGGGAAAGCCTTTCATTTGTAGTACACATAAATGTACATTTACTACTGGTTTTAGTTCTAGACCAGGGTCATCTTCATCTACTGTTTTGTACATAGTATTTTTTTAACTATAGTGTTCCAACTGATCAATATACCTAAATATAGAGATAAGGTGGTGCAATGTAAAATTGCTAATTCCCCAAGTCCTATTTGCAAATGGAAAAATAAACAAGTATGATGTACTCTTTATAGATTAAAACTAAGCATGGTCTGGTGAGTGACTATATAAGTCACATAATGTTATATTTTTCAAACCAGCCTAATGAAATTTGAATCTAGAGACTGTAAAAGTCAAAATTATTAAGACCAAAAAATATATATAATCAGAATATTTATTGATCAACCATTGGGTGTATACCTATTAGGATAAAAACATGTCTAATGTGCAGACAATGCATATATAAAACTTATAAAAATATTTTAAAAATAGACATCGACTAGGCTAAAAGTCCTAATAAATAAATGACCTGGGTCACCAGAGGGCGCTCAATATGCAAAACATATGAAATCCAATAAAAAAATTAGCAACATATACTAGTAACAATAGTGTTTTGTATAAACGCTGTTATAAGACCAAACAATTATACAGTTACAATTATTAATAATGGAAAGGGGAACCTCATTAAATGGCGTTAGATTCAATGTCCATATGTAGTTGGCAAGAAGTTGAATGTAGATTCCTTGAGGTCCTGTGAATCCAAATCAGTCCCAAGGCTAGGAAAACTTTCCCACGGCTGCACTCTCCACGCCGATCCCAGAAAGGGAAACGTGTTTGCTGAAAAGATGAGAAAAAGAAGAGAGGCGCACAAATGTGTGTATCAATCGGTATAACTCGGCATACACTCTAAATATTGTGTGCACAGGGTACTCACAATTTAGCACAGCACACCAGTGTGCTTGTGGAAGCGGGCTGGCACTCAGAGCTGACCAGCTGGCTCTCTCCGGCTCTCTCCTGGAAATGACGGCTTTCCTGTGTGATAGACTGTCTGGTAGTCCTAATATGCTGAACATATAATACTAGTCCTAAAGCCCGTGTACACGGACCATTTTTTGCAGTACAGCGGTTCCACCCCTTGCTCTCTCTCTATCCCCCCTCTCTTTTGCTCTTTCTGCCCCCTCTTTTTTGCTATCTCTCTCTCCCCTCTCTTCTGCTCTCTATCTCCCCCCTCTCTCTATTTTGCTCTCCCTCTCCCCCCCTCTCTTATGCTCTCTCCCCTCTCTTTTGCTCTCTCTCTCCCCCCTCTCTTTTGCGCTCGCCTCCCTCTCTTTTGCTCTCTCTATTTCCCCCTCTCTTTTGCTCTCTCTCCCCCTCTCTTTTGCTGTCTCTCTCCCTCCCTTTTGTTCTCTTTATCCCCCCTCTTTTGCTCTCTCCCCCCCTTTTTTTGCTCTTTCCCCCTCTCTTTTACTGTCTCTCACCCCCTCTCTTTTGCTCTTTCTCTCCCCTTCTCTTTTACTGTCTCTCTCTCCCCCATATTTTGATTTCCCCTTTTGCTCTTTCTCTCTCTCCCCCCTCTCTTTTGCCCCCTCTCTCCCCCCTCTCTTTTGCTCTCTCTCTCTCCCCCTTTCTTTTGCTCTCTCTCTCCCCCCTATTTTATTCTCTCTATCCCCCTTCTTTTGCTCTCTCTCTCTCTCTCTCTCTCTCTCTCTCTCTCTCTCTCTCCCCCCTTTTTTTTTGCTCTCTCTCCCCCCTCTCTATTGCTTTTTCTCTCCCTCTCTATTTTGTGCTCTCTCTCTCCCCCTCTATTTGCTCTCTTTCTCTCCCCCCTCTATTTTGCTCTCTCTCTCCCCCTCTCTTTTGCTCTTTCTAATGCCCCTCTTTTGCTCTCTCTCTCTCTCTCTCCCCCCTTTCTTTTGCTCTCTTTCTCCCCTCTATTTTGCTGTCTCTCTCCCCCTCTCTCTCTCCCCCTCTCTTTTGCTCTTTCTCTCCCCCTCTCTTTTGCGCTCTCTCTCCCCCTCTCTTTTGCTCTTTCTCTCTACCCCCTCTTCCCCCTCTCTTTTGCTCTCTCTTTCCCCCTCTTTTACTCTCTCTATCCCCCCTCTTTTGCTCTCTCTCTCCCTCCTTTCTTTTGCTCTCTTTCCCCTCTCTTTTGCGCTCTCTCTCCCCCTCTCTTTTTCTCTTTCTCTCTCCCCCCTCTTCCCCCCTCTCTTTTTCTCTCTCTTTCCCCCTCTTTTACTCTCTCTATCCCCCATGCTCTCTATGCTCTATGCTCTCTCTCTCTCTGCCCCCTTTCTTTTGCTCTCTTTCCCCTCTCTTTTGCTCTCTCTTTCCCCCCTCTTTTGCTCTCTCTCCCCCCTTTCTTTTGCTCTTTCCCCTCTCTTTTGCTCTCTCTCTCCCCTTTCTCCCTCCTCTCTTTTGCTTTCTCTCTCCCTCTCTTTTGCTCTCTCTATCTCCCCTCTTTTGCTCTCTCTCTCTATCTCCCCTTTCTTTTGCTCTCCCTCCCCCCTCTCTTTTGTTCTCTCTATACCCCTTCTTTTGCTCTCTCTCTCTCTATCCCCCCTCTTTTGAGCTCTCTTCTCTCACGTCTACCCGGCCCTGCCCATGTCACGCCCGGCCCTGCACGCATCATGCCCGGGCCCTGTCCGGCCCCACCCGCATCACGCCCGGCCCCGTCCGTGTCATGTCCGGTCGGCCCCAGATGCCAGGATAGTCTGTTGAAGGCCAGGTGTGTTTGTCCTCACGTAGTCTCTACTGCGCATGACAGCTTCGGAGAAAACACATTTGGCCTTTTATATTATAGGATGCTAGACTTCTTACTATATAAAATGTAAAGATTTAAAACCAAAACACACTCTGTTGTGTGATAAAAATCACACTCTGTTGTGTGATAAAATCACTGTTGCTGTAGCCTCTAAGTATGAACAATATTGAGATGCATTAAGCGTAGTGCAATGAATATGATTATTAGATGCAAAGTCTCTATTTTGTAACGACTATGTCCTTAAACAAACTTTCATTAATATATAATCATATGAATGTTGCTTTAATCTTCCATTGTTACTTTTTAGCAATTGTTGTTTGGCAAACTTCCAACTTAAAGGTAAACACTAACACGTTACTTAATGTGTATCTTCAGAATTACAGCCCAAATAGTACCTTATTGCTAATGTCCCAGGGGTCCTCGTCTTATCCTGGTTTACAGTGCACTGTAAATATGATGATTTGAATGTTATCTGACGTTTTGGTTGGATCTCCGGTTTCCCCGGTGGAGTGCAGTCTGTACACGCCTCCGTTTACCGGGTGTTTGTTGCTTCTCCTCCTTCTTTCTTTTGCGTCTCCACTGTTAGTTTTGATAGCAGTTCTGCTCCTGGGTCTTTTGTCTTTATGCGAGCCGGTGGAGTATTTGTGTGTGGCCTCCAATTACCGGCTCTTTGCCTCCTCTGTGTAATCTGTGATCCGTAAGTGTGGTTATCAGGTTCTACACGTTTAGGCTTACAGCCTTTTCTCAAGATACCTGATAAGGTTGATTTCCTGCTTTTTAAAGCCATATTCATTTACGCCCTCTTTCATCTTAACTCTTTCAGTGCCACTTTTATGTGAATGTGAGGCTCTTGATATCTTATTTCTGCAATTATTCTTATTAATTTGGTCTCTATTGCCGCTTATTGCAATTAGTAAAATATTTGTTATTTTGTGATAGAGTACTTTAGTCGCAGGAGTACATATTACTCAAATTATATTTTAATTCATTGATATTAGTCTTATCTACGATGACATTCAAAGGACTTATACTTATTTGCTCCTACTCAAGATTGTTACAACCAGATATATACTTAAGTATTCAACCATTGAATTCAGTAATACTACAAAATAGTGGATATATGCATATATCACTTAAGGTGGGTGAGTTCATGTATATATATATATATATATATATATATATATATATATATATATATATATATATATATATATATATATATATATATATATATATATATATATATAGGGGACAATAATATCTTTACAGAGCAAATCAGGAATTTGGGGATGTTCAATCTGAATTAGCATGTGAGTTTTATATAAGAATATTACATGAGAATTTCACATATTCAAATCTAAACTGTATATAGCCAAATATGGAAAGTCTATCTAATCGATTCTTTATAAAATGTGAATTAAAAGTTGGAATTGAGTGAGTCCATTCAATGGATGCAAACAAATATAGGGAGAGCCTTTCCATTTGATAATATGCATTTTGGTTTGGGAAAAAAAACTAGATTTGGGATTGAACCCAATATATTACTGCAATTAGCGAGTAAATTTACTGTTCACTACCTATTAATTAATTCAACCTTCAGTATATTGAAAATCTTTGTTATTAGAGCAAATTGTGTTGTCCCAGAGTAAACAAGTTATTAAATCAATGATTATCAATATATAAATTAATGATAGCGATGATAGGGGCATGCGTATATGTGATAATCAATAGTAATTGTAGTTACATATGAGTGTATAATGATGTTGGAAATTGAATTTTCCTAAGAACACTGTATATTTGTGTATATGTTCAATATATTGAGATACAGTTCCAACCAAATTCTGGAATTGGGATCAAATAGGATTAGAGTTAAATTCCAATCAGATTATAGAGTTAAGGTCAAGTTTGCTATTTAAACCTTTGGGGTACAGGGTCCCTATTCTGTAAATTAGTTCAGCTTCTTGAAGGAGTAACCTTTTTTCCATATTCCCTCCTCTACCATCTACCTTTACTTTCCTAATGCCCCAAATACATAATTTCTTTAAGATTACCTTTGTGATGTTCTTTAAAGTGTGCATACAGTCTTGTGTCATCTCTCTCTAGTTCTATACTTCTAATGTGCTCCCTTATTCTATCTTTCAATTTCTTGCTTGTTTGTCCCAAATATTGCAATTTGCACAAACATTGTAGTATATATGTGATGTTAATGTCTGTGCATCTTATGATGTCATTTATTTTCACTTCTACATTCGTGGTTGTTGAACTCACTGTTTTTGTCTTACTGCTAAATTTGCAAGATTTGCAGTCATGGTAAGGAAAAAAAAAACTAATTTCTCACCTGTTGTTTATTTATATTTCTTGATTTATATTTGCTAGGTGCGAGGATGTTTTTCAAATTTGTGGCCTTTCTAAATATTATGTCAGGTTGATATTTAAGTCGTTTCCCTATTATAGGGTCACTTCTGGCTAAATGCCAATGTTTTTTAATAATATTTTGTATTTGTTTATGTTGAGTTGAAAATGTGGTTATAAATGGAATATTGAATTGATCCCTTTCTTCATTGTTTCCAGGTTCTCTAGTTATTTTTTGTAACAATTATTCTCTGTCTATTTCTCTTCCTTTTTTATTTATTTCAATTATATATTTTGGATTATATCCCTTTTCTACAAACCTCTCCTGTAGAATTATAGAATGTTTATCGTAATCTGAGATTTGCGAACAATTTCTTCTTATTCTAGAAAATTGACCTTTAGGTATATTTCTTTTCCACTTTTCGTGGTGACAGCTCTTGTAGTCTATATAATTGTTTGTGTCTGCTTTTTTCCCAACTGATAAATAACCATTCAAAGAAGTGGGACGACTCAGTTTTGATTGACAGTGAGCTCTTCTACTGCAATTCTGATTGGTTGATCTGTTAACCTGTTATAACTGTACTAAAAAAATAATCTACAAATAAGAGAGAGCACTGCAGAACATCCGTTCTAATTTCTTTTAGGAGCTTTTTTTCTATTTTAAAGATAATTTTTTGAGGGCGACATAGTGTTAGGATGTTTGGGGAGAGTATGAATTGGTGGGATACTGGATTGTGGAAGATTATGTAGAAGGATTTTGTGGTTGTTTCATTGGATAGGAGGGGAGACCTAAGGTGTTACTAGGTGCTGCACTGGGTGTCTTGACTGGTGGTAACAGTAATAACTGCTGGGGTCATATAGCGGAGCAAGAGCAGGTGCAGTTAGGGTTAACATCCAGAGGGTCACAGTTACCATAAATGGCAGATGGTTCGGTTTGAGCATAGGGCTTTTGACGTTTATATGGTTTTGGTTATGAGTTTATGATTATCATGAGGTTGCCAGTTATTGTTTATGACCAGCATTTGACCAAGTAAGAAAAATGTTATATAATAAGCTTGCTGGTTATAGAGCTCTGTGGTTTGTTATTTTTAGCCATGTGCTTTTAGTTATATTTCTGTTTCATAAAGTTTTATAAATGAACTATTTAATCACTATGGAAATAGAACCTGCAGATCTGAGCAAAAGTTGTGTGCCAAAAGCTTTCCAAGTAAAGAAGACATTGTACTGTCCCCAGTTATCCTGAATTATGAACCAAAAGTACACATCTTCTTCTATGGGTATACAAAAAAAAATCAATGATTGATTTGCTCTTTAAAGCTGTTACACAGCTTAAATATCTGGGAATTATTGTACGCAATAACCCAACAGATTGGTATGAGGCAAATTGTCATGGTATATTTAATATATTTAATATATAATTAAAAAAAAAGCAGATCTTAAGAAATGGTCTAATCTGCCATTGACACTTGCCGGAAAAATGTACTTAATTAAAATGGCAACTTTACCGAAACTTTTATACGCCATGCAGAATTTGCATCTCTTTCTAAAAAAACAGGACATTTAGGGGCCGAATTATCAAGCTCCAAATGGAGTTTGATGCCCGGAGATTCAGGCAAACCTTCAGGTTTGCCAGAAACACAAGTTATGAAGCAGCGGTCTAAAGGCCACTGCTCCATAACCTGTCCGCATGCTCTGAGGAGGCGGACAGACATCGCCAGAAATCAACCCGATCGAATACAATCGGGTTGATTGACACCCCCTGCTAGTGGCCGATTGGTGATTGGTGATAAATGCTGAGAACGTATGCTGTCGGCATTTGTCGATGTGCAGTGGACATGATTCGCAATATCGGATCATGTCCACTAGCACCTTCTTAAATAGGCCCCTAAAATCTTTTTTTTTTATAATTTTTTTTTTTATTATTGAGGTTGTGCGAAAACATTACAGTTTATATATAACATCATAACATCAAAACAAGTATAAATGGTACACTTCACCTTAACAGCTTCCATATAGACAAACAAAATTTCCATTATAGATAATATTATGCAAAAGATTGGAACCTCTTTTCTTTTTCGTTTGCGTAATCTAAATATAGTATGTTTCCACTCCTAACCCTAGAGGTAGCTTTTGTGTCCTTTGGAACCTTCCATAAACTCTGAGAAAGGAAAAATAACATTTTGAGTGATCCTCTTTGGGCCTGTAAGCTCATCATTTAATGCGTCGAATGACATACAGAGTGGAAGTTAAATTTATCCATATGCATAATATGGTAGAATATGTAGGTGTATTGTGCTGGAAACCCAAGCAGTCCTGCAAAGCTAAATATGGGGAACAAGATCAACATCATGCTAAACTGCAAGAGTTACTATTCAAAACAATAATTAGATTTCGGCATAAGAAAGGTGAGTCGCAATGTTAACCCTCCTAGCTGAGGAGGTTCATTATGAAGGGGGGGGGGTGGTTATTAGGGTATGATAAGTAGAATATATCAACCATGTTCCAGGTATTTGTTTTCGTATATGCAATAATTACTATAGGGGCACTAGATGAGAGTTGTCTTCAGATATAAATGCATCAGATTTCCCCAAAATTCTGAAGTATAAATTAGGTCTGGTGCTTTGCCTAAGTGATAAGGAAGAGAGTCTTGCTGCCTCGGCCGCCGGCAGCCCGACCTCTATTAGGTAAGAGGAAATCATTGGTGCCAGCCCAGAGGTGCATCGAAGGAATAAACTGGGAGTGTAGGTTTTTATCTTTTAAACTATAAAAAAACTGGGTCCTCTAGGTTAGCCTCAGTAGTGCACCCTTATCCCTGATTTTTTTAAGTGACGTCTGTAAAGCAAAACCAAAGAACAATACTCAATATAATAGTGGGGAGGATATCTATGGGAGCTTGATTACAAACTTGTGTATGTTAAATGAGAGTATGTATTAGAAAAAATGTAAAACAAGGAAATGGTGGTATAAGAAATGCAGATAAGACCTTACATCTGAGTAAACCAATAGGGGAAGTAGTAGCCTAACTGATTTATTATATAATACTTTTATATTAACAGGGGGCTATCAACCCTTTGTTGAATGTTACCAGAGTTACTTGGTAGGGGTTATGCAACCTGTAAAAATCAAGCATAGTTATATAAACAGTGACAACCATCAGGTCCCTGCTTCCAACATTAGTTTTAGTCAGTAAAAAGTAGTTGGAGAGAAATAGATAAGTTCTTAACAATGGGCTAATAGTTTAAATAGGATACACATCTCCATAAACATCCGGTCCCCAACACAGTTGTGAGCTCGAAACTTCAGACCGCTAAGTCTTTTAGCAAATGATTCAGACAGTATAGAGGCACAATAGAAGGTCTTAACTATTAAAAAGGCATGAGTGCATAAAAAAGGTAACATCTGGCCGTAATAATTAACTAGCTGTTTGTCTTGTGCAAAACATAAGGCTATCATTTTGTGCATTAAACGTATTGCTAACACTTAATAGTCCAAAGACACTCAAGCTAGTCGTCCCAAAAACCATAGTGGGCTTAGTGGTCTGCAAGTCAGTTCATCTAACCGATACCTCTAAGGATCGTTAGCACCGGACTTGGTAATGGCTCTGGGCTGTTCACCTCCGTTGCATCAGTAGGCAGGTAGGCTTCCCCTAGAGTCTCTTTAACTGATAACTCCATTAGCGGCAGAAGGTATCTCCGATCCCTAAGCTTGGGAGGTGTTTGGACGGTTGTAGGGACCATGCAGAGCCCTGTCTCCATAAGTCCAAGTATATGAAGTGGATAAATCATGTCCGCCTCCTTGTGTCTGGGGGGTCTATCAGTCAGCATATCAGCTGAAGGTGCTGCATTCATGGGACACATTACCAAGCCTCCCCCTGTATTATGTAGGATGGGTGATGGATGCCAGGGCACCAGGGTGCCATTCGCATCGTAAGCTGTTATGGAGGCATGATGCGAGGCGACATAACTTGCAGGGTCTGCATCGGTCCAATGACCCGCCTCCTGAAGCGTTCATGTAAATTCAACTTGATAGTTATCCAGAGTTTACTCAGCTCTCTGAGAATAAATGCCGCTGATTCTATATTGCAACTCGCGATGAATGTCATTGTAAAAAGTACTATAGCTGTAGATAGTCAAATATTTGCCTCCTTGGTTGCTCACCGTGTGGGTTGTAAGATGGCTGCCGCTCAACACTCCGATCAGCAAGGCAAGCAGCAATGAAGTCCAAATGCGTTTACAAATTGCAGTGTTGCTTGGTCTTAGTCCACCAAAGTCACCAGTCCAATGAGTACTAGTTGATAATGAAATGAGGGAGCTTGAGCGGCCGCCAAATATGTTCTAAGTATATAGTGTGACTAGAGCTACAATGAGATGCGACCGCTCAGCTCCGATGATGGCTCTTCCCCCAGGCCCCTAAAATCTTAAATGCAGCATTAAGAATATTTTTGAGGGACAAAGTAAACCTAAATTGCCTTTGTATAGGCTTTCACAGCTTAAAGAATTTGCAGGATTTAATTTACCAGTATTTTATAAATAAAATATGATATGCCTCCTGAAAATCGTCCCAGAATGGTTGCTGGATAAGTATTATTTGTGCATAAAAGGCATTGAATATCCTTACTGTAAGCCTTATGCTCTAAAAGCTGCTTGGATGAAGACCTCGCCTCCTGGATGACTGGACTTCAGAAACCGTAAGTAGATCTTCTGGGGTTAGTGTTAGTTTTTTTTGGGGTGTTTTTTTTTTATATTAAGGATTGGCAATTTGAAAAAAGAGCTAAATGCCCTTTTAAGGGCAATGCAAAAGAGCTAAATGCCCTTTTAAGGGCAATGCCCATACAAATGCCCCTTTAGGGGCAATGGGTAGGTAAGGTTTTTTTTAGAGTTATGTTTCTTTAGGGCAATGCCTTACAAAAGGCCCTTTTAAGGGCTATTGGTAGTTTATTGTAGACTAGGGGGTGTTTTTATTTTGGGGGGCTTTTTTATTTTTATAGGGCTATTAGATTAGGTGTAATAGGGGTTAATAATTTTATTATAGTGTCGGTGATGTTGGGAGGGCGGCGTTTTAAGGGTTAATAGGTCGTTTATGGGTGTTAGTGGACTTTGTAACACTCTAGTTAGGAGTTTTGTGAAACATTTTTGTTACACAAAATCCATATCTACAGCTCTCAGATGGAGGTATGGATCGTGTCGGTAAAGGCTGTAACGCAAGCATTTTAGCCTCACCGCACAACCTGTAATACCGGCGCTATGAAAATCCCACGCAAAAATTTCATTTTTTTGAGTGCGGGATTGATGTTGCATTACAGGTTGCACTGATACCATTTTTTTAAGACCGAGTACAAGTACCGATACTTTTTTCAAGTATTCACCGATACCAATTACCAAAACTTTTTTATTGTCAGTCTCCCAAGCACAATACAACAGAGTCAGACTAACCAATGTTTAAGATAGCTTCTTTATAAGTATGAAGAACTGTAACTCAAAATAAATGATGAAATATATAAAACAAGGAAGTTTTATTTGCTTGTTGTCACAAAGTTGTAACAACTTGAGTAAATAAATATAAAGGTAAACTATAAAAGTGCACAGTTTAAACATGGGGAACAGAACTATGGGCTAGATAACATTTGACTGGTAACATAATTGTGCAAGTTGAGTACTAGCACTAGCAACATTACATTATCAGGCAATCTAGCAATTAGAATAATTCATTTTTAAACGTTAGTGGCAAGTTCTTTTTAAGGAACAGAAGCATCTATGCATGTTCAGCAATAAGTCTGTTCCTGCTATCGCCAAGCTGAACAGTCTTTTGCTTTCAACACTACTGCATGGGGCAGAGAAATATTTTTGGTCCGTTTTAGCCAGAGCAGCAAATCTCAGTTTATTAACTGCCCAATACCTCAGGGGTTTGTCTGAGGGAGGTGCAATGATCTCCCCCAGGTAAGCTTCCAGCTGGATAGTAGCAGCTTTTTGAGCACTGCTCTCAGATGTAGATGAACATTCTCCAGCAATTTCTACAAAAACACTGTCCAGACTGGTACCTGACTGGTCATGGTGAGGCCTCTTGGCAGCTGGTTCTTCATGCTCCTCTATCTCTTCAGAAATGTTTTGCTGTTCCAGTATGAACATTTCTTTTGCCTGCCTGGAAGTGTCTGCATTAGAGAAAAATCAATCTTTATACCTAGAAAGAACAAAATAAACAACAATGATTGATGATGAATGATTGTCTGATATATAAGTGGTAGCACTAGCATACTATTCATTCTGTGAATTAAGAAAAAAAGAGTCAGAGCAGCAAAATTACACCAAAAAGGTATCAAAGAACTAAAATAATTACTCTAGTGTTTCATTTTGAATTGAAATTATAGCAGAAATTAAAGGACCAGTCAACATATTAGATTTGCATAATCAACAAATGCAAGATAACAAGACAATGCAATAGCACTTTGTCTGAACTTCAAATGAGTAGTAGATTTTTTTATAACAAATTTCAAAGTTATGTATATTTCCACTCCCCTTGTATCATGTGATAGCAATCAGCCAATCACAAATGCATATACGTATATTCTGTGAATTCTTGCACATGCTCAGTAGGATCTGGTGACTCAAAAAGTGTAAATATAAAAGACTGTGCACATTTTATTTAATGGAAGTAAATTGGAAAGTTGTATAAAATTACATGCTGTATCTGAATCATGAAAATGTAATTTAACCTGAGTGTCCCTTTAAACATTACTTACCTTGGGTCGAGTAAAGTTGAGATACAGTAAAGTGGGTTTTGCTCTGTATCGGAGAAGCGTTTCTGCAAAGCAGCAAGCAAAGTGCTCTTCATTGTTTTGATACCATAGTCCTCACCCACTTTTGATAAAACTCTCTGTAGCACAGTGACTGCAGGAATTACATTGGAGGCAAGCGCATCTGAACAACTCACCTGATGAGTCAGCTCTTCAAAGGGACCCATGATATTTAGCATCTTCTCCATCAGATTCCAGTGTTTTCAGTAATAGTTGCAAGGAGCTCATGTTCACAGACACATACACTCCAAGGTCCTGTTTCTGCTCAATCAGAGACTGCAGCATGTAAAATGTGCTGTTCCAATGAGTTTGCACATCTTGTTGGAGTCTTTTATTGGTTGACCAAGCTGTATGCCAGATTAGAATGTTTAAAGTGGCCAACTATTCTACGCCCGACTTCCACAGCATCCGCTATGCTGCACTGTGATAACAGCCCCTCTGAGACAGCTAGCTGGAGTGTATGTGCCACACATGAAATACTGGGAAGTCCAGCATCTTCCATGCCTTTTATCATGTTTTTGGCATTGTCCCGGACCACAACATGAACAGAACTTATGGGAATTGCCCAAGTCTGAAGCATTTTCTCAAGTATGCTCGCTATTGCTTGACCGGTGTGAGAGCCATCAAATTTCTTTGGGTGGAGCATGACCTGTTGTAGAGAGAATTCGCCATCTATCCACTGCGCTGTTAAGCTGATGAGATACAGTGGACTCACACTACTGCTCCAGATGTCAGCAGTGAAGCTAATTGCCTTTATCTTCTCCTGCAACATGATGGTTATGTGCTTTTTAACCGTGTTGTGTATCTGCGGTAAGATGACGTCTGTGATATAGCGCCGACTGGGAATATCATACTTCGGGGCCTATCTATCAAGCTCCGAATGGAGCTTGATGCCCCCTGTTTCTGGCGAGCCTGCAGGCTCGCCAGAAACAGCAGTTATGAAGCAGCGGTCACAAAGACCGATGCTCCATAACCTGTCCGCCTGCTCTGAGCAGGCGGACAGACATCGCCGGTAATCAACACGATTGAGTACGATCGGGTTGATTGACACCCCCAATTGGCGGTGAGTATGCAGGGGGCGGCGTTGCACCAGCAGCTCTTTGAGCTCGTTTTCAGCGAGGTCTGGCGGACCTGATCCGCACTGTCAGATCAGGTCCGCCAGACTTTGTTAAATAGGGGCCTTTGACTCCACAACATTAATAAATCAATGAAAACCCATGTTATCCACAATTGAAAGTGGTTGATCATCCAGAATAATAAAATGTGTGAGGGCCTCGGTTATTTTTACAGCTCTCGGGTTGTCTCTTGACAGCTTTTCTCTTCTTGCGAAAGTTTGCTGCAGAGTTGGCTGAAGAGTGCTACTGCTAGAAAGAGTGGCAAATTCTCCATGCTCACTTTTATGTTTTAATTTTAAATGCTTTGTCAGGTTACTGGTATTATAAGAGCTGACTTTTGTACCACCTTTTGATTTTTTTGCAGGACAAAATTTGCAGTCTGCCAACCGTGGGTTTTCCTCATTCATTTTTAAAATACTTCCACACCGCTGATATTCTGCTGGTGTCTCTGTGCACTGAATCGCTCTGAATAAATAATTTCCACCTTAGGGGAAAAAAACATCTAAAATGAAAACGTACCGCACAAATGTAAATGTTTTTTTTTTAGCATTTGTGTTTTGGGAAAGTATTGTTTCAAGAAATCTGTGTTTGGGGTTTTAGATTGCAGAAATATATATATATATATATATATATATATATATATATATATATATATATATATGTTTACTTACAGCACTTAAGATCGGGGTG
Organism: Bombina bombina; assembly: GCF_027579735.1. NCBI lineage: Eukaryota > Metazoa > Chordata > Amphibia > Anura > Bombinatoridae > Bombina > Bombina bombina. The sequence goes on from NC_069507.1 coordinate 69,630,116, forward strand.
ACCATTGGGGGGGGGGGAAGGGAAGGGAGCTGTTTTAGAGGGGTCAGGTAGGGATCAGGGGGTGGGAAGTGTCAGGTGGGAGGGTAATTTCTACACGTAAGCTAAAATTAACCTTACAGGCTACCTGATTAACACCTTCACTGCTGGGAATAATAAACATGTGGTGCACAGCTGCAATTAGCGGCCTTCCAATTATCATAAGCCTGTAGTATGTATATTATTTTTAGTAAACATATATTAAAGAGTCCTTTTCCACTGAATCTACAGTCACTTTCCCCCATCTTGTCTACTGTTAAAAATTGCCTTCTTTGATGAAGGCAAACTCTTTTTTTCCTCTAACCTTAAACCAGCACCCCTTTTCACATTTTCCTTGGTATAACGTTGATCCTGCCAACTCTCTATACAAAGAACAACTGAATGTTAGGCTATACGTAAAGATGCATGATTGAATAGAGAATGCAGACTGAGATTGAGGAGGGGTAAAAAACAGGAAAGTAGTAGGATGTTGCAAATATTGGTGATGAGTGAGAGAAATTCAAGAACATCTTTCTTCAAGTGGCAAGACAGGAGAGGATTAAGGAATGATAAAAAAAATGTATTAGCAGTACACCTTGTGTGAAATGCATTTGCCAAAAAGAACATTTACTAGGCAGCGTATGCCCAGTGACCTATAACAGTCTAATTATATTACCATATCTCTCCCTCTCTCTTGCTAATATCCATTATCCACCATATTAATTGTGTTTGCTTTCATAGCTTATTCATCGATTGCCAGCCTGAAAGTCATCAAATACATTGGGGCCTATTTATTATGGTGTGAGCAGACATGATCCGATATTGCGGATCATGTCTGCTGCACATCGATTAATGCCGACAGCATACGCTGTCGGCATTTATCATTGCACCAGCAGTTCTTGTGAACTGCTGGTGCAATGCCGCTACCTGCAGATTCCCGGCCAATCGGCCGCTAGCAGGGGGTGTCAATCAACCCGATTGTATTCGATCGGGTTGATTTCTGTCCGCGTCCTCAGAGCAGGCGGACAGGTTATGGAGCAGCGGTCTTCAGGCTCGCCGAAAACACGGGGCATCAAGCTCCATACGGAGTTTGATAATTATGCCCCTATGACTCATATAATATGGAAAACCTTGTAGACTGCACTTGATGCTATTTTTTAACCACCTATATATGACTAAATAAATAAATCTGATATTAAATTGTACATACATATATGAATTATGAAGCCATTAACAGGATTTATTAAAATTGCATGTTCACAATTTTTCTTTATATAATGTACCAGAAAACTGCTTTTGAGATAGGTTATTGGTTCCTGTGACATTTATTTTGTGAGTCTATTTATTTATCATAAGTATGAGAATGCAGAAAAACAGGCACCCACAGCATTAGTAAATTCCAACACTGAAGTGTGCAGGTAGCGTCACAGGTACTGGCAGCCTCCGGTGCTGGAATCAGTGGAGATTGATATGTCTGCTACGATGCTTTGGCTTTTTTTAATGCATATAAAGAAGACTTTAGGTACCTCTGACTCCTGGGACTAAGTTATTACATTGCTCTGAAACTTGGCCTGACACTGTGACCAGGATCGAGAAGAAGGGATTCAAGGTCGGCAACTTGTATGGATTTCACTGTGTCTTATGGATAAGGGGCAATACGATTGCGACTTGGTGTGCATGGGCTCTGAGGAGTAGAGGTGAGATTGTATAACAAACAATGGAGGAGCACTGGGTATACTAGTAAAAAAACACTTTTAACGGTTCAGCTTATCTGTGTATTCACAGTCACACCCACCCTTAACATTCGTCTAAGTCTAACTAATTGGGTATTTAGTATATGTAATACCCTTAAGACCTATTACCTCTGAGGAGATGAGATTGTATACCCTGTCTGGGACTACGTTATTATTAAATTGCACGGATAGAAAATCCCCTAACCTGGCTGCTGGCTGCAATCTCCATGCTCCGTCGATCACTACCACGTTGTTAGGTGTTACCTACTTAGGCTCCTTAGCTCCCTGCAATTGCGCAGTCCCCTCCCCCTCTACTGTAGTGCGCGCTCTGATTTGTGTTAGCGTGCTAGAAGATACAAATTACTTATACGGAATAATGCACAACAAAAACACACATCAAATGTACAAACATCAATCACACAACATAGCACATACGCATTACACATTCACAATCGGAAAAGAAAAAGAATGCACAACATTTACATTAAACGAGGAATACATAAATACGTTATGATCTTGCAATGCTAAAGCCATATATGTCTGCTATTTCTGAACAAAGAGGATCCCAGAAAAGTATTTACAACCATATGTGCCATAATTGCACAAGCTGTTTGTAAATAATTTCAGTAAGAAACCTAAAGTTTGTGAAAATGTGAACGATTTTTTTATCTGATTGCATGTGAAATGGTGACATGAAAAATACCAAATTGGGCCTAGATCAATACTTTGGGTTGTCTACTAAAAAAATATATATATATATACATGTCAAGGGATATTCAGGGATTCCTGACAGATATCAGTGTTACAATGCATTTATTGCTCATTTTGAAAAAGAAAATGGTTTGGAAATAGCAAAGTGCTACTTGTACTTATTGCCCTATAACTTGCAAAAAAAAAAGCAAAGAACACCTAAACATTGGGTATTTCTAAACTCAGGACAAAATTTAGAAACTATTTAGCATGGGTGTTTTTTGGTGGTTGTAGATGTGTAATAGATTTTGCGGGTCAAAGTTAGAACAAATATGTTTTTTTCCATTTTTTCATAATATTTTATATTTTTTTTATAGTAACTTATAAGATATGATGAAAATAATGGTATTTTTAGAAAGTCCATTTAATGGCGAGAAAAACTATATATAATATGTGTGGGTACAGTAAATGAGTAAGAGCTAGACACAAACACAGCCGAAATGTAAAAATAGCCCTGGTCCCAAACAGTAAGAAAATTGAAAAGTGCTGTGGTCACTAAGGAGTTAAGTGAGCACACTTAGAACATTAAAGGGACAGTTTACTCAAAAACTGAACATATTTTAAACAAAAGTACTTAAAAAATGAAATATATTGGTGCTGATCAATCAATATACAACCTTATTGTTCGTTGTAAATATTTTTTACAAAAGTCCGTTTTGGATCTGTCCTGCCTATTCCCCTTAGAATTTTTTCTGGCCATGCGGTCGCTCCGGTCTATGTACCCACACAGCGCATGTGCCCCCCTAGCAGTGACGTCATCACTAGAGGGAACACGGAGCTGCGCCACATAAAATCGCATTTTATTTCCTATTGCTGTAAGGCATTACAAATAGAAAGCTATGTAGGAACTTGTTTCTAATAAGTGTGCCTGACATAATTCTGTCTAAGTATTCTGCATGCAAGTGATCAGCTCGATCAACAGCGGTGCATGCACTATAAGGAACTCTGCTGTTGATCGATCTGATCACTTGCATGCAGCAGACTTAGACAGAATGATGTCAGGCCACAGTTATTAGAAACAAGTGCCTACATAGCTTTTTATTTGTAATCGCCTAGATTTAGAGTTTGGCGTTAGCCGTCAAAACCAGCGTTAGAGGCTCCTAACGCTGGTTTTTACCGCCCGCTGGTATTTAGAGTCAGTCAGGAAAGGGTCTAACGCTCACTTTCCAGCTGCGACTTTTCCATACCGCAGATCCCCCTACGCCATTTGCGTATCCTATCTTTTCAATGGGATCTTTCTAACGCCGGTATTTAGAGTCGTGGCTGAAGTGAGCGTTAGAAATCTAACGACAAAACTCCAGCCGCAGAAAAAAGTCAGGAGTTAAGAGCTTTCTGGGCTAACACCGGTTCATAAAGCTCTTAACTACTGTGCTCTAAAGTACACTAACACCCATAAACTACCTATGTACCCCTAAACCGAGGCCCCCCCACATCGCCGCCACTCTATTAAATTTTTTTAACCCCTAATCTGCCGACCGGACACCGCTGCAACCTACGTTATCCCTATGTACCCCTAATCTGCTGCCCCTAACACCGCCGACCCCTATATTATATTTATTAACCCCTAATCTGCCGCCCCCAACGTCGCCGCCACCTACCTACAATTATTAACCCCTAATCTGCCGACCGGACCTCACTGCTACTATAATAAAGTTATTAACCCCTAATCCGCCTCACTCCCGCCTCACTAACCCTATAATAAATAGTATTAACCCCTAATCTGCCCTCCCTAACATCGCCGACACCTAACTTCAAGTATTAACCCCTAATCTGCCGACCGGACCTCACCGCTTCTCTAATAAATGTATTCACCCCTAAAGCTAAGTCTAACCTTAACACTAACACCCCCCTAAATTAAATATAATTTAAATCTAACGAAATAAATTAACTCTTATTAAATAACTTATTCCTATAAAGTTAAATACTTACCTGTAAAATAAACCCTAATATAGCTACAATATAAATTATAATTATATTGTAGCTATTTTAGGATTAATATTTATTTTACAGGCAACTTTGTATTTATTTTAACCAGGTACAATAGCTATTAAATAGTTAAGAACTATTTAATAGCTAAAATAGTTAAAATAATTACAAATATACCTGTAAAAGAAATCCTAAACTAAGTTACAATTAAAACTAACACTATACTATCAATAAATTAATTAAATAAACTACCTACAATTACCTACAATTAACTTAACACTACACTATCAATAAATTAATTAAATACAATACCTACAAATAAATACAATTAAATAAACTAACTAAAGTACAAAAAATAAAAAAGAACTAAGTTACAAAAAATAAAAAAATATTTACAAACATTAGAAAAATATTACAACAATTTTAAACTAATTAAACCTACTCTAAGCCCCCTAATAAAATAACAAAGCCCCCCAAAATAAAAAAGTGCCCTACCCTATTCTAAATTTAAAAAGTTCAAAGCTCTTTTACCTTACCAGCCCTTAAAAGGGCCTTTTTGCGGGGCATGCCCCAAAGAAAACTGCTCTTTTGCATCTAAAAGAAAAATACAACCCCCCCAACATTAAAACCCACCACCCACATACCCCTAATCTAACCCAAACCCCCCTTAAAAAAACCTAACACTACCCCCCTGAAGATCATCCTACCTTGAGTCGTCTTCACTCAGCCGAGCCACCGATGGAACTGAAGAGGAGATCCGAAGCGGCAGAAATCTTCCATCCGATGAAGTGATCCTCCAAGCGGCGCTGAAGAAGTCTTCCATTCGATGAAGTGATCCTCCAAGCGGCGCTGAAGAAGTCTTCCATCCGGGCGATGTCATCTTCCAAGCGGGGTCTTCAATCGTCTTTCTTCAGGATCCATCTTGCAGACCTCCGACGCGGAACATCCTGCTGGCCTGACGGACTACCGACGAATGAAGGCTCCTTTAAGGGACGTCATCCAAGATGGCATCCCTCGAATTCCGATTGGCTGATAGGATTCTATAAGACAATCGGAATTAAGGTAGGAAAATTCTGATTGGCTGATGGAATCAGCCAATCAGATTTAAGTTCAATCCGATTGGCTGATTGGATCAGCCAATCAGATTGAGCTTGCATTCTATTGGCTGATCGGAACAGCCAATAGAATGCGAGCTCAATCTGATTGGCTGATTGGATCAGCCAATCGGATTGAACTTGAATCTGATTGGCTGATTCCATCAGCCAATCAGAATTTTCCTACCTTAATTCCGATTGGCTGATAGAATCCTATCAGCCAATCGGAGTTCGAGGGACGCCATCTTGGATGATGTCCCTTAAAGGAACCTTCATTCGTCATCTAGTCGTCGGAAGAAGAGGATGGATCCGCGCTGGAGGTCTTCAAGATGGAGCCGTTCGTCATCGGATGGAAGAACATAGAAGATGCGGCTTGGATGAAGATGTTTGCCGGTCCGGATCAACTCTTCTGCCCGGATAGGATGAAGACTTCTTCCCGAAGATGGAATTCTTTAGCCGCCGCTTGGATCAAGACTTCAGCCGGAGGATGGACGTCACTCTTCAGCCCCCGCTTGGGCTTGGATGAACACTTCGGAGGTTCTTCTGGACCAATCGGGACCCGGTGTAGTGAAGACAAGGTAGGGAGATCTTCAGGGGCTTAGTGTTAGGTTTATTTAGATTAGGGGTATGTGGGTGGTGGGTTGTAATGTTGGGGGGGTATTATATGGGTTTTTTTTACAGGCAAAAGAGCTGAATTCTTTGGGGCATGCCCCGCAAAGGGCCCTTTTAAGGGCTGGTAAGGTAAAAGAGCTTTTCTATTTTAATTTTAGAATAGCGTAGAGCATTTTTTTATTTTGGGGGGCTTTGTTATTTTATTAGGGGGCTTAGAGTAGGTGTAATTAGTTTAAAATTGTTGTAATCTTTTTCTAATGTTTGTAAATATTTTTTTATTTTTTGTAACTTAGTTCTTTTTTATTTTTTTTACTTTAGTTAGTTTATTTAATTGTATTTATTTGTAGGTATTGTATTTAATTAATTTATTGATAGTGTAGTGTTAGGTTTTATTGTAGATAATTGTAGGTATTTTATTTCATTAATTTATTGATAGTGTAGTGTTAGGTTTAATTGTAACTTAGGTTAGGATTTATTTTACAGGTAATTTTGTAATTATTTTAACTAGGTAGCCATTAAATAGTTATTAACTATTTAATAGCTATTGTACCTGGTTAAAATAATTACAAAGTTGCCTGTAAAATAAATATTAATCCTAAAATAGCTACAATATAATTATAATTTATATTGTAGATATATTAGGGTTTATTTTACAGGTAAGTATTTAGCTTTAAATAGGAATAATTTATTTAATAAGAGTTAATTTATTTCGTTAGATTTAAATTATATTTAACTTAGGGGGGTGTTAGGGTTAGGGTTAGACTTAGCTTTAGGGGTGAATACATTTATTAGAGAAGCGGTGAGGTCCGGTCGGCAGATTAGGGGTTAATACTTGAAGTTAGGTGTCGGCGATGTTAGGGAGGGCAGATTAGGGGTTAATACTATTTATTATAGGGTTAGTGAGGCGGGAGTGAGGCGGATTAGGGGTTAATAACTTTATTATAGTAGCAGTGAGGTCCGGTCGGCAGATTAGGGGTTAATAATTGTAGATAGGTGGCGGCGACGTTGGGGGCGGCAGATTAGGGGTTAATAAATATAATATAGGGGTCGGCGGTGTTAGGGGCAGCAGATTAGGGGTACATAGGGATAACGTAGGTTGCGGCGGTGTCCGGTCGGCAGATTAGGGGTTAAAAAAATTTAATAGAGTGGCGGCGATGTGGGGGGGCCTCGGTTTAGGGGTACATAGGTAGGGGTTAGGGTTAGACTTAGCTTTAGGGGTTAATACATTTATTAGAGTAGCGGTGAGGTCCAGTCGGCAGATTAGGGGTTAATAATTGTAGGTAGGTGGAGGCGACGTTGTGGGGGGCAGATTAGGGGTTAATAAATATAATATAGGGGTCGGCGGTGTTATGGGCAGCAGATTAGGGGTACATAGGGATAACGTAGGTTGCGGCGGTGTACGGAGTGGCAGATTAGGGGTTAATAATAATATGCAGGGGTCAGCGATAGCGTGGGCGGCAGATTAGGGGTTAATAAGTGTAAGGTTAGGGGTGTTTAGACTCGGGGTACATGTTAGGGTGTTAGGTGCAGACATAGAAACTGTTTCCCCATAGGAAACAATGGGGCTGCGTTAAGAGCTGAACGCTGCTTTTTTGCAGGTGTTAGGTTTTTTGTTCAGCTCAAAATGCCCCATTGTTTCCTATGGGGGAATCGTGCACGAGCGCGTTTTTGAAGCTGGCCGCGTCCATAAGCACCGCTGGTATTGAGAGTTGCAGTGGCGGTAAATTATGCTCTACGCTCCCTTTTTGGAGCCTAACGCACTGAAAACGCAGCCATTCTGTGAACTCTAAATACCAGCGGTATTTAAAAGGTGCGTGGAAAAAAAAGCCAGCGTTAGCTACGTGGGTCGTTACCGACAAAACTCTAAATCTAGCCGAATGTTTTTTAGCCCAGCTGAAGACTATGCTAAATATTCCTTGGGCTCTTTGCATAGACTTGCCCTAGACTGCTGCTGCACACATTGCCGGTCTCTGCTATATGGAGCATGGACACAATGTTTTGTTTTTTTCTGCTAGAAGTAGAGATTTGTAAAATAGCTGCATACATAATATATAAATATATTTAAATATATAGATATTACTCATACAATGTTGTATACAACATTCTACTTGAGTCAGCTCAGATTGGCATATGGTATACGATTGGTGGGTGGGAGTGTTAGCGACTTTAGCGAGAATAGAGAGCGTGAATAATGGTTAACTTTGGGCGCTTTATCTAGCCCTCAAATAAGGGCTATATCTCTGTGTTCATTGTGACTCTCTTATGTGTACTAATGATGACCTTTGGGTCTGATATGCTCCGTAAAGCGACGTCTAGCTACTTTTGGGATGTGTTATAGACATTTTTGCTTTATACACATGAATTATCCTAGCTATGCATCTTCATTGGAACCTATTTGGGGACTTACACCTTCTCTCCGGGCTACCACTTATGCTGTAATGCACTCTACTTATTTGTCAATTTAGAGTAGAAAGTTCCTGACAATCACTGGCAGACATAGGTAGTTTACACAGCATGGCCCTGACAGCAAAAATAGTTATAATAATATAGCAAGGAAGTATACTCTCTTTTAACTTGATTGCACATAGAAGTTTTGACCCTATAGTGGTTAGCCTCCTGCAAATATTTTTTATTAATGGGGCTGTATAGGTCCACAGACATTCGGCTGGATTACGAGTTGTGCATTAAGGTAAAAAAACAGTGTTAAGAGGTCCTAACGCTGCTTTTTTACGCCCGCTGCTATTACGAGTCTTTAAGGTTTAGGGTCACCGCTCACTTCTTACCGCAAAATGGCTTACATAAACTTCGTAAAGTCTTTTTTCTATGGGACTTCCATAGCGCCGGTATTAAGAGTCTGTCCTGGGAGGCCAAAAAGTGAGCGGTACACCCTACCCTGTCAAGATCCGTAACGCATTCTAAAGTCAGTAGTTAAGAGTTTTATGGTACAAACGCTGTAACATAAAACTCATAACTAATGTGCTAAAAAGCACACTAACACCCATAAACTACCTATTAACCCCTAAACCGAGGCCCTCCTGAATTGCACACACTATAATACAATTTTTAACCCCTAATCTGACGCTCCGGACACCGCCGCCACCTACATTATATTTATGAACCCCTAATCTGCTGCCCCCAACATCACCGACACCTACATTATATTTATTAACCCCTAATCTGCCGCCCCAACATCACTGCCACTATAATAAACATATTAACCCCTAAAACGCCACACTCCCACCTTGCAAACATTAGTTAAATATTATTAACCCCTAATCTGCCGTCCCTAACATCGATGCCACCTACCTACATTTATTAACCCCTAATCTCCCGCCTTCAATGTCGCCGCAACTATACTAAATGTATTAACCCCTAAACCTAAGTCTAACCCTAACCCTAACACCCCCTAACTTAAATATAATTTAAATAAATATAAAGAAAATTACTATCATTAACTACATTATTCCTATTTAAAACTAAATTCTTACCTATTATTATTATTATTATTATTATTGGTTATTTGTAGAGCGCCAACAGATTCCGCAGCGCTATTAACAAAGACGGAGTACAACAAAACAATTATAGGGATCAAATGGGTAGAGGGCCCTGCCAAGAGTTGCACTGTTGTAGTCAGCTCTTGAGAAGGTGATCAACAAACAGCTGGACTCTTAGGCTTACATGCTAAGGGGGTTCAGGGCATAGCAATGGAGGAGAGGAACTGGTATAAAGAAAGGTTAGCGTAGGTTGTATGCATCCCTGAACAGTAGAGTCTTTAGGGAGCACTTGAAGCTTTTAAAACTAGAAGAGAGTCTTGTGGAGCGAGGCAGAGAGTTCCACAAGATGGGAGCCAGTCTGGAGAAGTCCTGTAAATGGGAGTGTGATGAGGTGACAAGAGAGGAGGAGGAGAGTAGGAGGTCGTGAGCAGAGCGAAGGGGACGGGAGGGAGAGTATCTGGAGACAAGGTCTGAGATATAGGGGGGAGCAGTGCAGTTGAGGGCTTTGTATGTCAGAGTGAGAATTTTGTGTTTAATCCTGGAGGCAAGAGGAAGCCAGTGAAGAGATTGGCAGAGAGGTGCAGCAGATGAAGAGCGACGTGTAAGGAAGATGAGTCTGGCAGAGGCATTCATTATGGATTGTAAAGGATCTAGGCGGTAGGTGGGGAGACCAGAGAGGACAGAATTGCAGTAATCGAGGCGGGAGAGAATGAGAGAGTGGATTAAAATCTTAGTTGTGTCTTGTGTAACTAAGTGTCTAATTTTAGAGATGTTTTTAAGGTGGAAGCGGCAGGTACCTATAAAATAAACCCTAAGCTAGCTACAATATAACTAATAGTAACTAGCTTAGTGTTTATTTTTATTTTACAGGAAAGTTTGTATTTATTTTAACTAGGTACAATAGTTATTAAATAGCTATTAACTATTTAATAACTACCTAGCTAAAATAAATACAAAAGTACCTGTAAAATAAAACCTAACCTAAGTTACACTAACACCTAACACTACACTATAATTAAATATATTAACTAAATTAACAACAATCAGCCAATAGAATGCGAGCTCAATCCTATTGGCTGATTGGATCATCCAATAGGATTGAACTTCAAACCTATTGGCTGATTGCATAAGCCAATAGGATTTTTTCTACCTTAAGAATTCTATCAGCCAATCGGAATCTAAGGGATGCCATCTTGGATGACGTCACTTAAAGGTACCTTTGTTCGTCTTTAGTTGTCGGATGAAGAGGATGCTCCGCGTCGGATGTCTTGAAGATGGACCCGCTCTACACCGGATGGATGAAAATAGAAAATGCCGTCTGGATGAAGACTTCTGCCCGTCTGGATGATCACTTTGCCCGGCTTGGATGAAGACTTCTCCCGGCTTTGTTGAGGACTTTGGCCCAGCTTGGATGAAGACTTCTCCCAGTAAGTCGATCTTCAGGGGGTTAATGTTAGGTTTTTTTATGGGTGTATTGGGTGGGTTTTATTTTTAGGTTAGGGTTTGGGCTTGCAAAAGAGCTAACTGCTTTTTTAAGGGCAATGCCCATCCAAATGCCTTTTTCAGGGCAATGGGGATCTTAGGTTTTTTTAGATAGTATTTTATTTGGGGGGTTGGTTGTGTGGGTGGTGGGTTTTACTGTTGGGGGGTTGTTTGTATTTTTTTTTTCAGGTAAAAGAGCTAATTACTTTGGGGCAATGCCCCGCATAAGGCCCTTTTAAGGGCTATTGGTAGTTTAGTTTAGGCTAGGGTTTTTTTTTATTTTGGGGGGGGGCTTTTTTATTTTGATAGGGCTATTAGATTAGGTGTAATTAGTTTAAATATCTTGTAATTTGTTTATTATTTTCTGTAATTTAGTGTTTGTTTGTTTTTGTACTTTAGCTAATTTAATTTAATTGTTGTTAATTTAGTTAATTATTTTAATTATAGTGTAGTGTTAGGTGTTAGTGTAACTTAGGTTAGGTCTTATTTTACAGGTACTTTTGTATTTATTTTAGCTAGGTAGTTATTAAATAGTTAATAACTATTTAATAACTATTGTACCTAGTTAAAATAAATACAAACTTGCCTGTAAAATACAAATAAACCCTAAGATAGCTACAATGTAACTATTAGTTATATTGTTGCTAGCTTAGGCTTTATTTTATAGGTAAGTATTTAGTTTTAAATAGGAATAATGTAGTTAATGATAGTAATTTTCTTTATATTTATATAAATTATATTTAAGAAAGAGGGTGTTAGGGTTAGGGTTAGACTTAGGTTTAGGGGTTAATACATTTAGTATAGTGGCGGCGACTTTGGGGGCGGCAGATTAGGGGTTGATAAATGTAGGTAGGTGGCGACGATGTTAGGGACGGCAGATTAGGGGTTAATAATATTTAACTAATGTTTGCAAGGCGGGAGTGCTGTGGTTTAGGGGTTAATATGTTTATTATAGTGGCGGCGATGTTGGGACGGCAGATTAGGGGTTAATAAGTGTAGGTGGTTTGAGGCGACATTGGGGGCGGCAGATTAGGGGTTAATAAATATAATGTAGGTGTCGGCGATGTTGGGGGCAGCAGATTAGGGGTTCATAAGTATAATGTAGGTGGCGGCGGTGTCCGGAGCGGCAGATTAGGGGTTAATAAGAATAATGTAGGTGTCGGCGACGTCGGGGGCAGGAGATTAGGGGTTAATAAATGTAAGATTAGGGGTGTTTAGACTCGGGGTTCATGTTAGGGTGTTAGGTGTAAACATAACTTTTATTTCCCCATAGGAATCAATGGGGCTGCGTTAAGGAGCTTTACGCTGCTTTTTTGCAGGTGTTAGACTTTTTCTCAGCCGACTCTCCCCGTTGATTCCTATGGGGAAATCGTGCACGAGCACGTACGACCAGCTCACCGCTGACTTAAGCAGCGCTGGTATTGGAATGCGGTAATGAGCAAAATTTTGCTCAACGCTCACTTCTTGTCTTTTAACAACGGGTTTGTAAAAACCTGTAATACCAGCACTGTAGGGAAGTGAGCGGTGAGATAAAACTGCTCGTTAGCACCGCACAGCCTCTAACGCAAAACTCGTAATCTAGCCGCTTATTTCTGCGAATCAAGATGTTTTTGCATGTTTTTCTTGAATAGAATGTTCTGTATAGTATATCACAGTATAGCTAACTCTTAAATAAATGTACTGCAAGTGTGAATCTTGTACACTTTTGGTGTGTAATCAAGTATATCTATTTATTATAAAACTTATCCTATTAATTTAAAATGAGGTTTGTCATTTGAGATCAGATGTGGTCTCCTTTACTACAGTGGACCTCCAACAATGTGGACTTCTCCTACTGAGGCCAAAAAGTGACCTCAAGTGTGCTACTAGGGAGGCATTATGATAATTAGGCATACTAGTTGTGTACCGTGTCCTTGTACCTCCTGCCTGGAATATGTAATTTATGTTCAAAATATGTGGTACTATGATGTATTTATCTCATATGTATTCAGTCTTATTGTTATGTATTGTATGGATCCCTTGTAACAACCCTCAAATAAAATTTTTAAAAAAATAATTACGGGGGCTGAGCCTGGCTCTGCTAAGATGGCAGCATAACTTCATAGCTCCGTAAACTAGTTTGCAATAAATAACAAAATGGAGCATATAGCAGTAAGATATGCAGATTTGGGACTAATGACCTAGCATCAGATTCCTCAGAGAGACATTTTAAGCTGATAGAGCACTATACAAGGCGCAGACTGACAGCTAAAAAGCATATTAGGAGAGCAGAAGGCGGACACCATTATGAAAACAGCGTGACACATACATCGGACACCGAGCTTCCAGGAGAAGGGCACAGCACAGAAGCTAATACCCTATGGTCTGGATAAGATCGCTGACCAAGTGCAGGCTCCCATACATCGTCGGACCAAAATCTACCTGAGAGGGAAGAGACATAGCAAGTGTAGAGGCCCCAGATCTACCCACGTGGCTCTACAGGTCAGCCTTACAAGTAACCGCATAGAAGAAAGTAAGGGTCCTATAATAACACCTATGCAGGGTGATCAGCACCAGTAACGAATAAGCCCTCACATCATGGAGTTGGAGATCTCTCTCTTGAGAGCGCTATGTGCTCGGCTGGACAGCTACCAGGTGGTCTTAGTGGACATGCTACATACCGCAGTTACATCCTCCTCCATTGCAAGTCCTATCACGGTCCTCCATGCTAACAGCTCTGATGCCCTACCCGATGCTCTGGATGAGTACTGCTATGGATCATCTGCGGCAAGCTGTAAAACTCCCGCTAAGTCCACTCTACAAAGAGAGCAGGAGCCTGATGAAACTCCGCAGCACATGGTTCCAGTAATCATAGAGGGCCTGCAGCCCGAGCACCGTGCAGATTTACCCACAGGTTGTGAGATGCAGCAACAAGATGCGGGACCTTGCGGCTCTCAAACACCTCTTACAGATAGTAACAGAAGCCCGCGGTCTGAGAGGGGGATGGCTAATTGGAAGACTACATGGGAAAACCTACATCAAAGATCACAGCCATTATCCCATTATAATTGGGCCCTTTGGAACCCGATAATCACAGAACTGACACCACATCACCTTAGGTCTCACAGAGGGTCACCCCAAATGCTGGGAAGCACTGACCACAGGTTTAAACAAGACTCAGTGAAAATAGGAGTTGAGCAAATCACCCCTGACCCCCAGACAATGATTGTTCAACTATGGGTTAGGTTTATTTATATCGTTCAACCACGTTGCCCTCACTGTTGGATTTTACTAGATCTCCATCTTACAATAGATAGCTCTCCAAATGATGAGTCACTATTCTGAGAATTGGGGAATAATACTCTGTTTCATGAGCCTAACTAATACTCTCATGTTTTGCTTATTACACCTAACATTAGTCTACTATTATTTGTTATCTTAGCATGCTTAAATATGTTTTGCTGCTCCCTCTATCTGAGTACAAAGGTTTAGTTAAATGTGTTTATATCCATTTCAATGCATAGCTATTTTGTCCTAACTAAACTAACCCCTAGTGACACACTGCTAACTGATTATCACTTGTTAACATTTGGTATTTATTTGAATGCAGTTTATATAATGTTTAATTACTCATTTATCCTAATATTTTGCAGAACAGTTTCTTCTACATATATACTATTTTTTAAGTACTTTATATGATTACTTTTTGATGTGTGAGCAACGTTATTTAGTTTTATTTCTATTTTCTCTGTTCTCATATACCAGGGCTATAGTTCAAGTCCTCTGCATATTTGCACATATGTGTCCCTATACCCATGTATACACTGGGATTATACATCCTGTAGTTTCTGATGTGATTTTAGATGTCTAGTATAACTACACTGGCCTACTTGCTACCCTTAACATATTTTACCCAGCTCACTAGCATATCACGGTAATGCAAACAGAGTAAGATATAATTAGGTCACTTAGACATAAAAAAGATTACAAAGTTATTTGAGTATAAAGGAGATTAGTTCAGAATATATAACAGCTTATATTACAATCTCTGAACAGACAAAACCATATAGCATATTATAATTTAAGTAGGTAATATCTCTTTTGACGCAGCTATATGTTCATTAACTAAACTGGCAAGGCTATATCTTCACCAAGACATTTTACAGCTTCTATAAAGATGTCATATAATAAAGTTGCATAGTATAGTGTCCCATATTTTGACTATTACAGTTGAGGGGAGATCTATCTAATATTGCATCGAATTGAGCTTTATTTTCTACTCTTTTGTGTATGTTAAGACATGGATCCTCTTTTTTTCCCCTAGCCGGCAGGGGAGGGAGGGGTATTATGGCAGACAAGGATAATAGCTGCTAGTTTTGACCGACTGCCAGTCTGATGTGCTAACCTTATTGCTGTACCTTTGATAGAGAGACATGATGTCTTAATAATTAATTCGTTAGTGGCATGGCCCCACCTTGCTTATGTGGCTCCTATACCTGAGGGGTCGAATTGTTGTGAAGGAAAATTTTAATTTATTATTGTATATGTTGTTCTCTTTTCCTACACCCAGTTCATTATTTGTATATATACACCTTAGGTGCTCTCCTATGTTTCTAAGCATATTTAATATATTGAAAGTAGATATGTCCTGCCTACATCAGCTAAAGCAGAAGCTTCCATTGTAAGATATATATATCATTAGAATTTATACTAAGTTTAGAGTACACCAGTAATAAGTATACCCATTACTATTTAGGCTCATACACTATAGCCTCTGTGATCACAGTTAACATAGATTAGACCACCATGATTCTAGTATTAGTATATCCACGCATAGGATACTCCACTCTATACATGGTTTATATCGTTTCAGGAGAGTACACTTCTAGATACTAAGCCTTACCGAAACTCATTTTTATACAAATGGTCATAATACCTCCATCTTACTACATTATAGCAACCTCCTAAGTGACATGGGATTATTACTTTTTATCTTCTATGTATTCATTCATGACTTATATTCTTATATTTTCCCTACCCAATTCCAGGATACATAAGTAATTGTTAATATCATTAGCTTTCTCCATTTAGAAGACCAAAAGTGACCATTGCCATCGCTGGTGTTCCCTCCTAGTGTCAATCTCATTCCTTTAGGTCCATGAGTGGTCCTAGAAAGTCCATGAGGAACCTGCGCAGTACATGAAATATGGTCCTCTCACTTTCTAGTTAATAGAGCCTTTGGCCTTCAGTTTAATCATTTCCTTAAACGTACTCCGACATAGGGTCTGGTGCGGTCATGTATATAAACAATATGAGATTGTTTGAGATATTGTGTATCATTTGCGTTAAGTGCCTGTCTATTGTTGTACTTACTAATAACCTTCATTGCAAGGCATGGAAAGAGACAACATTGTACATACCATACTGACCCTCATTCATTAAGTTAAACAGATGATTCAAGAAAGAGTGGCCTTTTTACTTCCCACTAATTATATCTCACATCGCCCATATTCTAACATCCTGTCCGCTACTTTTCCTTGTTTTGACTTACTGTCAAGTTTCATTAGTTGATTAAAAAGTGACAAAATAAGTGTAAAGTTTTAGTGTCTATAAAACACTGGGAGCTGCCATGTTGTAACTTGTGTTACCTTCTCTGCTCTGGCCAATTAGGGACAGTTATACATAGGTCACTAGAGTGTGCAGCCAATGGTTGTGGGATTTAACAGTGTTCTGCACTTCCATTTCTAACAGGAACTGAAAAGCTCACAATTTCAGAATGGAATTACAGGCAAAGAGGACAAAATAAATAATAAAAGTATATTGTTTTATATATACAATTTATCATTTTATATTACCATCTCAAAGTGTTTAATGTCCCTTTAAGTGCACATAATGTTATTTTTTCCTCCTGGAAATATAGTAGGAGCCCTACTTTATCCATGTTTGTTAAGAATATACAGTCTAAAGCAATCTTAGAACAATGTGAAGTTTCTATTTTTTGCAGAAAAAGAAATTCAATTATATTTTCAATAGTGGGGTAGTTAAATTAGTAATATTTCAGATGCCATCCAATCAAAGTTTATTAGACCTTTCCATGCTTCAGTTACTGTTCAAAATATGATCCTTAGAGGGGAAAGGAGTGTAGCGAATTAACACTAGCAGAAGTATCTGGCTCAGGACAAGGAGGGTTGAGATGACAGGAGAGGTGTTGAAGAGGGGGGTTTCCCACCCCCCCCCCCGTTTTGTTGTTGTTGTTGTTGTTGTTGTGTTGTTATGTTTATGTTTAGTATAAAGCACCTATGAAAATTCCCAATTCATGAACAAAAAGTAAGGTTTTTTTTTTTTTTAGATATGATAAGACAAATTAATTTTTCTGTATTGCAGAGATAATGCTTATTTGCAATGCATATGTTTATTTTTTATGTATATACACCAATAAGTGTAATATTGTATTCTGAATGTAATTATAACAACTTATTTATTCTTGTGACGGATACAGGCTACCCCAACTGGGTAGCTCTGACAAAGAGTTTTTCCAATACCTGGCACATGCCGCTATGTAGCGGAGAAAGTGATTATAGTGAAGCCCACCCAAATGACTAGACAGACTAGGATTCAGATGAAACACAAAATAACAACTTTATTGTGGGAACACACTGGCCTAGATTTAGAGTTTTGCGGCCAAAGGGGTGCGTTAGCTACGCGTGTTTTTTCCCCCCCGCACCTTTTAAATAACGCTGGTATTTACAGTTCTCTGAAGGGCTGCGTTAGGCTCCAAAAAGGGAGCGTAGAGGCATATTTACCGCCACTTCACCTGCAAAAAAGCAGCGTTAAGCTCCTAACGCAGCCCCATTGTTTCCTATGGGGAAACACTTCCTAAGTCTGCACCTAACACCCTAACATGAACCCCGAGTCTAAACACCCCTAACCTTACACTTATTAACCCCTAATCTGCCGCCCCCGCTATCGCTGACCCCTGCATATTATTATTAACCCCTAATCTGCCGCTCCGTACACCGCCGCCAGGGCCGCCATCAGGTGGTGACAGGGGTGACTCCTGTCAGGGGCCCAATGGCCCAGGGGGGCCCCATGAAGCAAGAACTAAAAAAAAAAAAAAAAAAAAAAAAAAAAATTTTTTTTTTTTAATTTTGGCAGCCACCAGTGAGTACTACAGCAGAGTGCTAATTAAGCATGGGAAATGTTATTACAAGGAGTAAAGTATTAGCATTTGAGAGGATTTCTGAGTTTGCACTAAACCACTATGCACAGTGTGAGACAGACTTGGCACTTTGTTTGTACAGTGTGTGCCTTAGTCAGACGGCAGATCACTTTCATTTGCAGAGGAGGTAGAACTTACTTAGCAAATGTTTTTTATTTCTTTGTGCAATTTCGGATTGTAACTTCAGTGTTGTAGGAGTTGTATGGTGGGGCCAGGGGTCCATAAAAGCACATTTTTTAGCAGCAGTGTATTTATGATTATTTGGCAATGCTGTAGAAATTCTATATATAAAACCATGCAGAAATGTTTCCTCCTCAATACACAAATGGTAGGTGCCCTTTTGGCAGATATGCATTTTTTTATTTATATATATATATTACATTCCAGTTTACTTCCCCTTTATGCAAGGACTTTTCAGATGCAAGGAGGCATTTTATCTAAGATTTTTACATCTGCATAACATGTTATACTCTCAGACTAAGATTACTCAGTGTTTGACATGAGGCAGGTTAATTTAAAACTGTTCAGTTTACACTACAGCTGACTTAATTTTGAAATACATACCAACAAGCCTAAATCCTGCATTTAACCAGATCTAATGGTATGAGTACCACAGCTTATGGTTCCACCAAGACCATATAGAGTACAGCATTTTCAAAATCCATAAGTACAGATGGGAACATTTGTACACTATATTTGAAGTGGTGCTCTTGGTTGGGGAAAATGGGGAAAAATCAAACATGTCAACCTTTTAAAAGTACTTTTCTTCATCTAGCCATCTACCCAGATCATTAATGTACAATTTTGAATACAAATAATTATTTTTGTTTGCACATTTACAAATGTGATTCTTTAAAAAGTGATTCCTTAATTTCTGCAATTTTTTTATCATTCATGTCACACACTGTTGATTTAGGAGATGCAAGGTGCATAAATGTTTCCTCCTGTGAGTGTTGCTGTGGGTGTCTGTGTTTATGTCTTTGTGTTTTGGTTTGTGTCTCTATATGTGTGTATGCATTTTTTTTCTGTGGGTCTCTCTGTGAGGGTGGGTATGTATGTCTTTGTGTATTTTCTGTGGATGTCTGTGAGGGTGTGTGCATATGTCTTTGAGCTTTTTCTATTGGTGTCTCTGTGAGGGTGTGTGTATGTTTGTCTTTGTGTATTTTCTCTGGATGCCTCTGTGAGGGTGGGTGTGTATATCTGTGTTTTCTGTGGATGTCTCTGTGAGGGTGTGTGTGTGTATGTATGTATGTATGTGTTTTCTGTGGATATCTCTGTGAGGGTGTGTATTTTCTGTGGGTGTCTCTGTGAGGGTGTGTATGTCTTTGTGTGTTTTCTGTGGATATCTCAGTGAGGGTGTGTGTATCTATGTCTCTCTGTGTTGTCTCTGTGTGTGTATGTCTTTGTGTGTTTTCTGTGGTGTCTCTGTGTGTGTATGTCTTTGTGTGTTTTCTGAGGCTGTTTCTGTTGATGTTTCCTTGGGTGTATGTGCAAGTTTGAGTTTGTGTGTGTGTGTGTGTCCATTGTCTGTTCCTTTTTAGGACATTTTGACCTTACTACTGATTATTCACATCTTTCTACAGTCTTTGAGATTAATGAGACCTTTCCGGAAGTCACCAATCCACCATTTAACCATTAAATTATTGTTTAGGCAGTGCAGGGCCCTTCCTTTCAGCCACTGCATGCTGTTGTCATCATTTAGTTGGCATCTTCCTTTACAAAAAGATAATAAGAACTCTATATTTTGTTTTCTAAATCTCCTTTTTTTACAAAACTGTAGTTTACCTCATTACTTGTCAGGTCAATGTAAACAAGTGCTGAGTGTCTGTTTGGGTGTCTGAGTGTGTTTCTTTGCGTGTCTGTTAGAGTGTCTATATGTGAATCCTTATGTGTGAGTGTGTGTGAGTGTTTCAGTGTATGAGTGTGTCTGTGTGTTTGTATGTTACTACCTTTACAACATTTCCAAGTTTAAATAGACACTTAAGAATAAAGTGCATATACGTTTTAGTCACTTGGTCAAAAATTGCACATATCAAAGGAGGGGGGGGGGCCTGATCAATGGTTAAGTCAGGGGCCCCAAAATTTCTAGTGGCGGCCCTGACCGCCGCAATCTACATTATACCTATGTACCCATAATCTGCTGCCCCTAACACCGCCGACCCCTATATTATATTTATTAACCCCTGATCTGCCCCCCCCAACGTCGCCGCTACCTTACCTACACTTATTAACCCCTAATCTGCCGACCGGACCTCGCCGCCACTATAATAAATGTATTAACCCCTAAACCGCCTCACTCCCGCCTCGCAAACCCTATAATAAATAGTATTAACCCCTAATCTGCCCTCCCTAACATCGCCGACACCTAACTTCAAGTATTAACCCCTAATCTGCCGACCGGACCTCGCCGCTACTCTAATAAATGTATTAACCCCTAAAGCTAAGTCTAACCCTAACCCTAACACCCCCCTAAATTAAATATAATTTTAATCTAACGAAATAAATTATTTCTTATTAAATAAATTAATCCTATTTAAAACTAAATACTTACCTGTAAAATAAACCCTAATATAGCTACAATATAACAAATAATTACATTGTAGCTATTTTAGGATTTATATTTATTTTACAGGCAACTTTGTATTTATTTTAACTAGGTACAATAGCTATTAAATAGTTATTAACTATTTAATAGCTACCTAGTTAAAATAATTACAAAATTACCTGTAAAATAAATCCTAACCTAAGTTACAATTAAACCTAACACTACACTATCAATAAATAAATTAAATAAATTAACTACAATTACCTACAATTAAATCAACTAAACTAAATTACAAAAAAAAACAAACACTAAATTACAAAAAAAAAAAGATTACAAGAATTTTAAACTAATTACACCTACTCTAAGTCCCCTAAAAAAATAACAAAGCCCCCCAAAATAAAAAATGCCCTACCCTATTCTAAAATAAAAAGTTAACAGCTCTATTACCTTACCAGCCCTTAAAAGGGCTTTTTACGGGGCATGCCCCAAAGAAATCAGCTCTTTTGCCTGTAAAAAAAACATACAATACCCCCCCCAACATTACAACCCACCACCCACATACCCCTACTCTAACCCACCCAAACCCTCTACCTTGTATTCACCCAGCCGGGTATCACCGATCCGTCCAGAAGAGGGTCCGAAGTCTTCATCCTATCCGGCCAGAAGAGGTCCTCCAGAGGGTCCGAAGTCTTCATCCTATCCGGCCAGAAGAGGTCCTCCAGAGGGTCCGAGTCTTCATCCAGGCGGCATCTTCTATCTTCTTCCATCCGGAGCGGAGCGGGTCTATCTTGAAGCAGCCGACGCAGAGCCATCCTTCCTCACCGACAGACTAACGACGAATGAAAGTTCCTTTAAATGACGTCATCCAAGATGGCGTCCCTCGAATTCCGATTGGCTGATAGGACTCTATCAGCCAATTGGAATTAAGGTAGGAAAAATCTGATTGGCTGATTGAATCAGCCAATCAGATTCAAGTTCAATCCGATTGGCTGATTGGATCAGCCAATCAGATTGAGCTCGCATTCTATTGGCTGTTCTGATCAGCCAATAGAATGCGAGCTCAATCGTAAGCCTTATTGCAATAGGAGACTATTTTTGTGATTGTTTTACACATTGTATTTTTATTCTTTTCCCACAGGTCTTTTTGCAGCAAGTTCGTTTTTTCAGCAAGTTTGTCTGTTTTCTCCCCTTTTTTCCTTTTTTCCATTTTTTACACCATCTAACTCTTACTAAGGCCAGAGCCTTGAGGGGCATCTGGGAACCAAGAGACAGGCACTAAAACCACTTAATTTTGGATGATATTAGTACACTAAATCACCTCACAGGATCAACACTTTCTTTTTCTTTTTCTTTTTTGGAAAATTGCTGTTTGATACACAGTTGCAGCTTTGCTACTAATTTTTTAGTTTTGAGACATTTTTTCCAGACATTATACCCTTTCTCCTTTTTACCTCTGATTGGACATTTGGAGCCCCCCCCCTTTTTTTTTTGTATTGGATTTTTCACAATTTTTGTGTTGGATTTCTCATTTTTTATAACTCTTATACACCTTTTTTCTCTTACGGATTTACAATATTTTTTACACATTTTAAAGGACACTTTTTTAGTCACGTTTGACCCCCTTTCTTCTGGGACACCCCATTGGACTAAAACCTTGGGACCATTAATCCACAAGTGTCTTCATACATACTTCCTATTGTATAAGTATACGCCGCCAGACATTTTACTGTTATCACTGTTATTTACTATGTTTTTATGTTAATTTAGCGTGGATCCATGCATGTCTCGCCAGCCCCCTAGCATCTGTCGGGCTTGCTCCTTCTGCCTAGCCCCTAGCCTCTTGTCCAGCTGTATGTCCTCAACACCTGGGGGCATCCTATCTCACCCTGGCAACTCTGGCATGGGAAGACTCTTTGAGTCTTCCATAGCTGGAGCACAGATGGTGGCTACTTCCTCAGCCCTCTCCTGGTATGCCTTTAGCATGTTCACACGAAAGGTTCCTGGGGTCATCGGAGCATTTGGCTACCAGATAGGTTGCGTCATTCAGCTGCTCTACCACTCGGTAGGGTCCCTGCCAGGAGGCCTGTAGCTTGTCTGTTTTGACAGGCTTCAAGGTCAGGACCTTCTGCCCTCCTGTCAGGGTCTGGTTATGGGCATTCCGGTCGTACCACCATTTCTGCCTACCTTGAGCGACCTGAAGGTTCTCTCGCACCCTCTTAGCGAGGTCCATCAGTTGGTCACTGAATTCTAGAACATACCCAACAACGGAGTGTACATCCTCCCCTGCTGATCCCCCTTAGTGGGCTCTCAATAGGTCTAGTGGTCCCCTCACTGTGTCCATTGTCCCATAGAGTCCCAGCGGTACAGTGGTGGCACTTCCAGGGTGTCGTTTGAAAGCCCTCGGTCCCCAGATGCAGTCCAAAAAGCAACGTGAATCATGGCTGGGGGCCGGAGCTACGGGTGATCAAATGTACACCAGAAAGACCAAAGGGAAATAGAAGTTGTAGGGGGGTCTGGAACCCCCAGTTCCCAAGGGAGCTTTCCTCTGGCACTCACCCCACCTCTTGCCCTCCCTAGGGAGTACCCATCCCCAAAAGAGCTCTGGGGTGAAGGGCAGCTGAAGCGACCTGGTGTAAATGTCAGCGGGTATGCGGGGAGGCGTGGCCGGCTGGTAGTTCCAGGAGCCTGGCCAGCCGGATAGGGGTTGGGTGGTCAAAGCTCAGCCCTTAGGGAAGTATGTAAAGCATACAAAATAAACAAAACCAAGCATCTGGGAGATTGCGAAAGCTCTCCAAATTCCAAATCTGGTGAGAAAAGGTGAGGGGCTAGGTAGTAAGGGGTGGAGGTTTAACCTTGGCAGCCTGATATCCATGACAATTCTGCTCTGTCTTCTTTTTTGAGATGTATCATGAATTGGTTTACAAATAAAGTTAAAAAAAAAACAAAACAAAAAACCTTTAGTTCAAATTCTAAAGCCTAATGAAGATCTGTATCTGGCTGACTATTTAGGTGTCATTGTCAAATTGTATATAATTTGCATAAAATTGTTAAAATTTATAGCTGCATTAACTACAATGTTTCTAAAACATAAAGATACAAAAAGACGAATAAAAAGACAGTGAGCTCTTCCACTGCAATCCTGATTGGTTAATCTGTTAACCTATTATAACTGTACTAAAAAAAAAATCTACAAATAAGCGAGAGCACTGCAGATCCTCCATTCCCATTTCTTTTAGGAGTCTTTTTGTATTTTGAAGACAATTTTGTGAGGGTGACATAGTGTTAGGATGTTTGGGGAGGGTATGAATTGGTGGGATACTGCATTGGGGAGATTGTGTAGGAGGATTTTGTGGTTGTTTTATTGGATAGGAGAGGAGACCTAAGGTGTTACTAGGTGCTGCACTGGGCGTCTTGACTGGTGGGTAAGAGTAATAACTGCTGGGGTCATATAGCGGAGCAAGAGCAGGTGCAGTTAGGGTTAAGATCCGGAGGGTCACAGTTACCATAAATGGCAGATGGTTGGGTTTGGGCATAGGGCTTTTGACATTTATATGGTTCTGGTTATGAGTTTATGATTATCATGAGGTTGCCAGTTAATATTTATGACCAAGTAAGAAAAATGTTATATAATAAGCTTGCTGGTTATAGAGCTCTGTGGTTTGTTATTTTTAGCCATGTGCTTTTAGTTATATTTGTGTTTCATAAAGTTTTATAAATGAACTATTTAATCAATTTGGAATTAGAACCTGCAGATCAGAGCAAAAGTTGTGTGCCAAAAGCTTTCCAAGTAAAGAAGAGATTGTACTGTCCCCAGTTATCCTGAATTATGAACCAAAAGTACACATATTATTTATTTTAAATTCACAAAATCAGTTACCACTTTGAATGCCCAAAAAACTGAAGTAAGTTCTATAGCAATGTTTTACAGTCAATAAGGAAAACAGTAAGCAGCAATTTGCTTTTAGTTTATTATATTGCTTTTACTCATAGCCTACTTGATATGCTATTTTCTAATACAACCAGTGTTTTTCAAGGATAGCTTTCTCTATACGCTACCCAGCAATGAAAGACTCTGTGCTTTTTGAGATGTTTTAAGTGCATATTACAGCTTACCAATTTATTGAAACGTCTGTGTGATACCTCATAGTGACTGAGGTTTAAATGTGTAAGTAGTACTCTGTATTGGAATTAAAAAGTGTTTATAACAGAGTTACACTATATTATTCTCTTTATTTCATCCTACACTTTGGAACAACCGGATAAGTGGAAAAGATCTCTGATATATTCAAGCTCCAAGGAGAGCCCAGGGTCCCTTATCGGATAGAGAACCTGGAGTTACTGAGTGGGTGAAATCTGGAAACAGTCCCAATTCGGTTTGACAACCTGCTGCACACTTACCTCATATGATTGATGTGCCCGGATGTAAGTAGAATATAAAGCCCACTACGGGATACATTGGCCTCTAGTTATCAAGCTCCGTACGTACCTGCCTTCGCCGGCCCCAATACGCTCGCCTAAGCTCGCCTCACATCGCCGCCGCAGACCTGAATACGTTCGCCAAAGTTATCAATAAAGCTGTCAAAAAGCCGCGCACCAAGTACGGGGCGATGAGCAGCGGACTGTGATAGTTATCACTCATCCGATCTCGCTGCTCTTCGGCTTTTCTACAGCTTTATTGATAAGCTGTCACTAAGCACCCACACTATACTATACTGTTCTACCCCCTATACCACCGCCCCCGGAGTCCCCCGCAACTAAATAAAGTTATTAACCCCTAAACCGCCGCTCCTAGACCCCGCCACAACTATAATAAATATATTAACCCCTAAACCGCCGCTCCTGGACCCCGCCACAACTATAATAAATTGTTTAACCCCTAAACCGCCGCTCCCGGACTCCGCCGCCACCTATATTAAACTTATTAACCCCTAATCTGATTGGCTGATGCAATCAGTCAATCAGATTGAAGTTCAATCCGATTGGCTGATCCAATGAGCCAGTCGGATTGAACTTCAATCGGATTGGCTGATAACATCAGCCAATCAGATTTTTCCTACCTTAATTCCGATTGGCTGATAGAATCCTATATATTGTTGCTAAGATATTGCTGCTATTATTGTCACCTAGTAATACTTTCATCATTATTATCAATACAATTCTATTCTGTGTTCATGAATTTTGGACCTCACAGATAGTATAACAGCTTCCATCTAGGTATTTTTATATACTCTTTATGAACTATCTGTGTGTATATACATATTGCAAATCTTAAGATACCCTAAATATTTAATCTTACATATTTTACTTGGATTGGGTTTAGCGCTGTGAAGTGTACACTAATCTTGTTTTACATATACTTTTACACTGAAAGGCAGGGTTGAGGGTTCACCCTGTCAGTCTTTATCTGCACACATACAGCAGCTCCACTATTGTATTGAGATCCTTAGCGCCTTCCAGTGGTGCCTGTGTTTTTCACAGTAACCACTTTCAAAAAATCTTTTGTTCAATATATATATATATATGTGATTGAGAAAGAAGTCACCAGCGCTAGATCTTGGATATTAGAATATATTATTGATTTGACAAGGAAATGAATCCTAATACATATAGAAAGCCAATAGGTGAATGTCTATTGGCGATCTTATGGAAATAGTAAAAGGTTGAAGGGAGATAGTGTGCTGCCTCAGTATTGAAACAGAGTACCCCTGACTCTGTAAAGATGTGTGTAGAAAGAGAAAAAATCAATATTATAGTAGAGGCGCTCAGCTATATAATGATATGTTTAATGTGTCAAATACAAGTGTACATGTAAGTCCACAAGTAGTATAGAGCGGTATCCTGGTGTTAATCTTCACAAGAGTTCAGTCAAGTAAGAAATTACTGCTTACCAGCTGTTACCTCAATCGTATGAGGTAAGGTGTTGGCCCAATTAGAGATGGTACACTGTGTTTTCCCGTCACTATCCTGGTGATGGTCCGGGAAAGCTTTGTTGAAATAGGGTCCCCTCTCTGGATTTCTTGAGCTTGTGAGAATGGAGATCCTGGACTCTCTTTGGTGAGGAAGTTGTGAACTGTAATCCGTCTCTGTATATTTCTTTTCAATGGTGGTAGGAATACTTAATCCCTTCTGGAAGATCCTTGGGATGGTGTGCCCTCACATTCCCTCTGACGAAGAAGTCGCATCTGACTTCGAAACACGTAAGGTTTTTTCACAGTGGGCGGACAGGGCCTTTTTACAACATCCTTTAATTATTACTTTGCTTATTGCATATTTTGCTGTGCTTTTAACCATTGTGCTTTTAACGTTGTTGCCATTAGCAACATTATACTGCTGACTGTTTTTATTGCTGGCTAACATTTTAAGCTCTGCTGTATTAACTTTATGCACTGAACTTGTACTATATAGCCTCTCCTTCTAAGGTATTTTGCTACAGAATTTTGCTACAATACCACTGGGGCTTACCGGTGCTATTCTTTAACATACACCGCCTACTACCCAAAGGACACTTTATGAATAAATTGTCAAACTTTTTGGATCTCTATATCACTGCCGTAACTATCTCAACCAAGGATACAGTCTACGGTTTTGTATATATGTTTTAATCTTACCTCATACCTGATTGAGGTCTTAAAATGTAAGCGCATATTATTACTTCAATAAATATTTCTTTCTGTGTTAAGACAATATTATGCTATGTGCCTCTTTTTTCTCCTATGATCAAAACCTCAACTACAACCTGAGGAGACGGAGATTCTTACCATCTGAGGGCACACCATCCCAAGGATCTTCCAGAAGGGATTAAGTATTCCTACCATCATTGAAAAGAAATATAAAGAGACGGATTACAGTCCACAACTTCCTCACCAAAGAGAGTCCAGGATCTCCATTCTCACAAGCTCAAGAAATCCAGAGAGGGGACCCTATTTCAACAAAGCTTTCCTGGACCATCACCAGGATAGTGACGGAAAAACACAGTGTACCATCTCTAATTGGACCAACACCTTACCTCATACGATTAAGGTAACAGCTGGTAAGCAGTAATTTCTTACTTGACTGAACTCTTGTGAAGATTACTACCAGGATACTGCTCTATAGTACTTGTGGACTTACACGTACACTTGTATTTGACACATTAAACATATCATTAAATAGCTGAGCGCCTCTACTATAATATTGATTTTTTTCTCTTTCTACACACACACATATATATATAGGTATAGATATATAAAGGAATATCTATTAAAAAGTATTTAGAACATATTTCCCTATGTGAAGAACATTTGAAAGCGAAATACTTACAGTAAGTACATAGTTAAAATATATATTAAAAATGAGCAGGATAATTCCGCACACAACATCTTTTTTTTATACTTCTACAATCTCAGGTTCCACGCAGTCTGTCCAAGGGCCTAATTCTCTTCTTCTTCAGTTCTACTTCACTGCTGAAAAATTCTACTACTCAACCATACTGGGAGATAAAAAGATACAAGGTTGCAGAGAAAACAGGAAGTTTCTACCAGAAAAGTGTATCCATTGGTTGAAAGTGTCCCAACAAGCAAAGACATCACAGGAGAGGAATCATTACAGAATAGAGGACCTTCACATCTGGGGTCCATCCCGTGCGTTTACATTACCTCATATGATTGGGGTTACCATTTGTATTTACCAAAAACAACATTCCTTAGCTTTGGGAACTCTAGAATCTAATACTACATCTTGAAAAGAACTATCATTTCTGTGCGCTGAATCATTCTGATTATTTTCTCTTGATTGTTGTAAAAATGAATATTGCATAAATATGATTTTACATGTTTTCATCTGCTTAACTGCAAAGGGCTCTAATGCACACACACACATATATATATATTTACCAGGAAGGATACATTGAGATTTCTCTCGTTTTCAAGCATGTCCTGGGTCCACAAAACATTGCATTGATACAATAGGGTACAGTAAAATTCAAAAACAATAATAATACACAATAGATGCAAACATTTTACATAGAACAGGTAAGAAATATATAATCAGCCATGACAGGTGCATTCTGTTTTGAGATATATAGAGAGGGATCTCTTAAAGGATATTAGGCTTGGGGAAGGTTTGAAAGTTTGCGGGAGGTCATTCCATAACTGTGGCGCTCGGTAGGAAAAGGAGGATTGAGCTGCTTTCTTTTTGTATTGAGGCAAGCTAAATAATGTGCTGGTACTGGATCAGAGGTTATAGGAGGTCGGAATAGCAGGGGAGAGCATTCTGCTCAGGTAGGGTGGGAGCTTTCCAGAAAGGCACTTAAACACAAGGCAGGAAAGATGGAGGGTGTGTCTGGATCCCAGCGTCAGATGGTGGGTCTTGTAGTTACATTGTAGCACAAAGCGGCAGAACGAGTTATACAATGTATTAAGTTTATTAAGGTGAGTTTGCGGTGCAGGTGCGTATATTACGTCCCCATAATCCATGATAGGCATCAGCATTTGCTGTACAATCTTTTCCTTTACTGTAGGGCTGAGGCAAGATTTGTTTCTGTACAAGGCACCTAATTTTGGATAAAGTTTAGATGCAAGTTTTTCTATGTGGTGGCCAAAAGATAGATTAGGGTCTAAGAACATACCCAAGTATTTGAAAGAGTGGACTGCGGTCAGCGTGCAATTGGATATTGTTTTGATGCGTAGATGGGAATTTTGTAATTTGTGTAATTTAGGCCCAGTTCCAAAGATCATTGTGACAGTTTTGTCAGTGTTTAGGAAGAGTTTGTTTTTTGAGATCCACTTTTCTACCTCTGTGAACTGGTCTTGGAACACTGCTTCAAGCTGCGGCAGATCAGATTTGTTTGCATAGATTACCGTGTCGTCTGCCTACATGTGTACAGTTGAGGATTTGCAGACATAAGGCAAATCATTTAAAAATAATGTGAATAGTATGGGGCGAGAATGGAACCTTAGGGAACACCACATGTGACTGGGAGAGGGAGGGAGTCACTGTTGGAAACAGAGACATATTGTGATCGATCCGATACATATGATCTAAACCAGGTTAATGGACGATCAGCAATACCAGAGTTTTTTAGTTTGAGCAGTAGTATGTCATGGATATACATGTATATATTTTATTATTATACTTTATTTATGAAGCGCCAACATATTCCGCAGCGCTGTCCATGGATACAATTAATTTAAATAAAACAATATAAAACCTGTAAGAGACAGGACATTTACAAACACATACAGGAAGAATTGAGGGCCCTATTCCCGTGGGAACTTACAATCTAGAAGGGTAGGAGGTTGAGAAACAGGAGGTGAGGACTGCAAGATTGAGAAAGATGTTAATGCAGAGTTAGATGAGGGAAATGTTGGGTAAGTGAAATTAATTTATTATTGAGATGGGTGGTAGGCTTCCCTTAACAGAAAAGTCTTCAGGGAGCATTTAAAGGAAGAAAGATTAGGGCAAAGCCTGACAGCACAAGGGAGAGTGTTCCAGAGGGTAGGAGCTGCACAACAGAAGTCCTGCAGTCTAGCATGAGAGGAGGTGATAGTTGTGGATGCAAGGAGCAGGTCATTGTTGGATTGTTGGATCTTAGAGGGCGGGCTGGCGTATACTTGTTTATTAGAGAGGATAGGTAGAGGGGAGCGGCATTGGTGAGAGCTTTGTATGTAAGGGTCAAAATTTTTAATTTAATTCTGCTGGAATGGGGAGCCAATGAAGGGACTTGCAGAGAGGTGTAGCAGATACAGAGCGACGGGAAAGGTGGATCAGCCTGAAGGAGGCATTTAGGATGGATTGAAGGGGAGAGAGGCGGGAAAGAGGAAGGCCAGCACGTAGGTTATTGCAGTAGTCAAGTCGGGAAATAACAAGGGAGTGAATTATTTGCTTTGTGGTGTTAGTGCTCAGAAAAGGGGCGAATCTTGGAAATATTGTGTAGATGGTTGCAGCAGGATGTAGAAAGTGATTGGATATGGGGGACGAAGGATAGATTTGAGTCAAGTGTAACTCCGAGGCAGTGGACTTGGGGCGATGGGGAAATGGTGATGCCGTCAACTGGGATAGAGAAGTCAGAAGTCGGCGTAGAGCTTGAGGGGGGATAAGAAGAAGCTCAGTCTTGGACATGTTAATCTTTAGGTGGTGAGAGGCCATCCAGGGAGAAATACCAGATAAGCAGTCGCTGACATGAGAAAGGACCGAGGGAAAGAGAGCAGGGGTGGAGAGGTAGATCTGGGTGTCATCAGCATAGAGGTGATATTTGAAGCCATAACTTTTCATAAGTTTACCCAGCGAAGAAGTATAGATGGAGAAGAGTAGAGGACCCAGAACAGATCCTTGAGGTACTCCAACAGACAGAGGCATTGGAGAGGAAGAGTCGCCGGCAAATGACACAGAAAAAGACCTGTGCTCTGGTGTCCTGTAAGCAGCCTGTGCACTAGTGTCCTGTAAGCAGTCTGTGCACTGGTGTACTGTAAGCAGCCTGTACACTGGTGTCCTGTAAGCAGCCTGTGTGCTGGTGTCCTGTAAGCAGCCTGTCCACTAGTGTCCTGTAAGCAGCCTGTGCACTGGTGTACTGTAAGCAGCCTGTACACTGGTGTCCTGTAAGCAGCCTGTGTGCTGGTGTCCTGTAAGCAGCCTGTCCACTAGTGTCCTGTAAGCAGCCTGTGCACTGGTGTCCTCTACGCAGCCTGTGCACTGGTATAACAAAGCAGCCTTTGCTCTTTTGTCCTGTAAGCAGCCTGTACACTGGTGTTTTGTAAGCAGTATGTGCTTTGGTGCCCTGTAAGCAGCCTGCATGCTGGTGTCTTGTAAGCAGTCTGTGCGCTGGTGTCTTGTAAGCAGCCTGTTTGCTGGGGACCTATAAGCAGCCTGTGCACTGGTGTCCTGTAAGCAGCATGTGCACTAGTGTCCTGTAAGCAGCCTGTGCGCTGGTGTCCTGTAAGCAGCCTGTACATTGGTGTCCTGTAAGCAGTCTGTGCTTTGGTGCCCTCTAAGCAGCCTGCATGCTGGTGTCTTGAAAGCAGTCTGTGCACTGGTGTCCTGTAAGCAGCCTATGCACTGATGTCCTGTAAGCAGCCTGTGCCCTGGTATAACAAAGCAGCCTTTGTATTGGAGTCCTGTAAGCAGCCTGTGCACTATTGTCCTGTAAGCAGCCTGTGCACTGGTGTCCTCTACGCAGCCTGTGCACTGGTATAACAAAGCAGCCTTTGCTCTTTTGTCCTGTAAGCAGCCTGTACACTGGTGTCTTGTAAGCAGTATGTGCTTTGGTGCCCTGTAAGCAGCCTGCATGCTGGTGTCTTGTAAGCAGTCTGTGCTTTGGTGCCCTGTAAGCAGCCTGCATGCTGGTGACTTGTAAGCAGTCTGTGCGCTGGTGTCTTGTAAGCAGTCTGTGCGCTGGTGCCTTGTAAGCAGTCTGTGTGCTGGTGTCTTGTAAGCAGCCTGTTTGCTGGGGACCTATAAGCAGCCTGTGTGCTGGTGTCCTGTAAGCAGCCTGTGCACTAGTGTCCTGTAAGCAGCCTGTGCGCTGGTGTCCTGTAAGCAGCCTGTACACTGGTGTCCTGTAAGCAGTCTGTGAGCTGGTGTCCTGTAAGCAGCCCGTACACTGGTGTCCTGTAAGCAGTCTGTGCGCTGGTGTCCTGTAAGCAGCCCGTACACTGGTGTCCTGTAAGCAGTCTGTGCTTTGGTGCCCTCTAAGCAGTCTGCATGATGGTGTCTTGAAAGCAGTCTGTGCACTGGTGTCCTGTAAGCAGCCTGTGCCCTGGTATAACAAAGCAGCCTTTGTATTGGAGTCCTGTAAGCAGCCTGTGCTCTGTTGTCCTGTAAGCAGCCTGTGCACTATTGTCCTGTAAGCAGCCTGTGCACTATTGTCCTGTAAGCAGCCTGTGCACTATTGTCCTGTAAGCAGCCTGTGCACTATTGTCCTGTAAGCAGCCTGTGCACTGGTCTCTTGTAAGCAGCCTCTGTATTGGAGTCCTGTAAAAATTACTCCTGTGAACATAAGCATGTGAGTTTTAAAAGTTTGGCAATATAAAGCCACTATTAGAAATCTTCAGTTTTTTTTCATAGTAGCCCTGTTATAGCGAATTGCATAGAAAAGAATCTAGGTCACGTCAGAAAAGGAAATAGCTAATATCAAAAATTTCCTCCCATAACAGAAATAGAAACTTAATTTAACCTACTGTTTGTCAGATGTTTTTTGATAGGAAAAGAAAATATAAAATCTTTCCTCCTATAACTGAAGAAATCTTGAGCTGACTTATTTAATAATTTATTGTATTTTTTCTCTTTACCTGACAGGGCGTAGATATAAAGACATTTATACACATCTTTAGACATATATACACACTTCAGATCATTTTACACTCAAATACATTAAAACTTGAAATATAATTTTTAATCATTGTTAATGTTTTATGTTTTTTTTACTGTGTATTTAATGTAAATATTTTACATTCCAATGTTCTTCACATAAGAGAAAATGTTCTTAGTATGTTTAAATATATTTTCAATATATCTGTATAAATCTATACCTCTATACTGTATATTCATATAGATATATAGGAATAGATATATATTTTACCAAAAAATAACTATATATATATATATCTATACTATAATCGCGTTTGTAATGTGTTCATCGGTGTCGCCAGTTGAGCATGCATCCTCAAAGGAATGTTGGCTGTGCGAGGCAGCCAAAAGAATGTTGGCTGAGTGCGAAGCTGCATCCAGGTGGATTCTGAAAATGGCAGGGATGCAGAGTAGGCAAATCTGAAGCCTTAAAAAAAAAATCACGCAACCGCCCGCAAGAAATATTGAAAAAAACACGTAACCTCCTGCAAGAAATAAATAAAAAACACGTAACCGACCGCACGTACTATAACAAAAAAACCTACCCACCCGCACGAAGTATAACAAAAAAATACTAGCTTGCACGAAGTATTAACAAACACCTAAACCGCCAAACCCCCACATCGCAATAAACCTAATTAACCTATTACCCCAAAACCACCAAACCCCCACATCGCAATAAACCTAATTAACCTATTAACTCCTAAACTGCCAACCTCCCCAGAACGCAAATAACTAATTTAATTACTAAGCCCCCTAACCTAACACCCCCTAAATTAACCCCAATACTAAGTTACACTTAAATAAAACCTAACATTAAATTACAAAAAAATAATCTAAAATTACAAAAATAAAAAACTCTAAAATTACAGAAAAAGAAAATAAACAAAATTATCAAAAATAAAAAAATTAAACCTAATTCCTATGAAAATACCCCCCAAATAAAAACACCCCCTAAACTAAATTACCAATAGCCCTTAAAAGGGCCTTTTACAGGGTATTGTGCTAAGTTAAACAGCTCTTTTACTTTTAAAAATTACTAAATCCCCCCTAACAGTAAAAACCCCCCAAAATAAAAAACTAACATTAAAAAAAAACTAAAGTACCCATTGCCCTGAAAGGGACATTTGTATGGGTATTGCCCTTAAAAGGCCATTCAGCTCTTTTACTGCCATTAAAAGGGCATTCAACTCTTTTCCAGCCCATTAAAGGGACAGTCAAGTCCAAAAAACTTTCATGATTCAAATAGGGCATGTAATTTTAAACAACTTTCTAATTTACTTTTATCACCAATTTTGCTTTGTTCTCTTGGTATACTTAGTTGAAAGCTAAAACTAGGAGGTTCATATGCTAATTTCTTAGACCTTGAAGGCTGCCTCTATTCTAAATGCATTTTGACAGTTTTTCACCACTAGAGGGCATTAGTTAATAGATAACATTGAGCTCATGCATGTGAATTTACTGTGGAGTGAGTACTGATTGGCTAAAATGCAAGTCTGTTAAAAGAACTGAAAGGGGGGGCAGTCTGCTGAAGCTTAGATACAGGGTAATTACAGAGGTAAAACGTGTATTATTATAACTGTGTTGGTTATGCAAAACTGGGGAATGGGTATTAAGGGATTATCTAGCTTTTAAAACAACAACAATTTTGGTGTTGACTGTCCCTTTAAATCCTAATCTTAAAAATAAAAAAAACAAACAAAAATAAAAAATAAATCCTAACACTATTTCCCAAATAGGTACTCACCGTTCCTGATGTCCGGCGGAGGTCTTCTTCCAGGCGGCTCCATCATCTTCTATCTTCATCCAGAGCGAAGGCGGTGGAGCTGGCTTCCTCGATGCATGGATCCTCAGTGGCGGTCCTCAGTGGCGTGGTGGCTCCTCTTCATGCAATTGTTCATCGCACACTGAAGATTGAATGCAAGGTACCCCATATTTATTGGGGTACCTTGCATTCCTATTGGCTGAAATTTTGAAATTAGCCAATAAGATGAAAGATGCTGAAATCTTATTGGCTGATTTGAACAGCCAATAGGATTTCAGTAGCTCTAATCCTATTGGCTGATTTCAAAATTTCAGTCAATAGGAATGCAAGGTACCCCAAATTGATTGCGGTACCTAGCATTCAATCTTTAGTGTATGATGGACATCGGATGAAGAGGAGCCTCCATGCCGCCGAGGACCGCCGAGGACTGCCGCCGTTGAGGACCGCCGCAGAGGATCCACGCGTCGGGGAAGACAGCTCCGCACCTCCTCTCCACGGCTATTTGGGGCTTAGAGTTAGGATCTTTTTATTTTGTATAGCTTTGTTTATTTTTTTCTGTAATATTACATTTTTAATTTTTTTGTAATTTTAGCTTTGGGGGCTGTAGTTTTTATTAAAATAGACTTATCACCTTGTATGTATGTATATATATATAAATATATATACAGTATATATATATATATATATATATATATATATATATATATATATATATATATATATATATACTGTATATAAAAAGCATTTCTTCTATGTAAAGAACATTGGAATGTAAAATTTTCATAGCTACTTTCAGCTTTAGCGCCTTAGGTCTAATGCGGTGTCAGATTAGTGTGTGAGAGATGTGTTTGTTTGTTTTTTTAAAGCGCTCTTCATTGAAGTATATGGGGAGAAGAATTTAACTTGGTTGCACTATCCGTAGTCCAGATGTGTGACCAAGAATTGTTCTGCAACTGATTAACATGTCAGTCGAGTGTGAAAGTTAAGAAAAGATTAAAGGGACATGAAACCCAAAATTTTTCTTTCGTGATTTCGGTAGAACATACAATTTTAAACAACTTTCCAGTTTACTTCTATTGTCAAATTTGCTTCAATCTCTTGGTATCATTTGTTTAAGAAGCAGTAATGCACTACTGGTTTCTAACTGAGCACATGGGTGATCCAATGACAATCAGTATATATATGCAGCCACCAATCAGCAGCTAGCTTTGCTGCTCCTGTGTTTACCTAGATAAACCCTTCAACAAAGGATAATAAGAAGCAAGTAAATACTAGAAGTAAATTGGAAAGTTGTTTACAATTGTATGCTCTGTCTGAATAATGAATGTTTAAAGGGATAGTAAGCACCAAAAATGTTATTGTTTAAAAAGATAGATAATCCCTTTATTACCCATTCCCCAGTTTTGCATAACCAACACTGTTATATTAATATATGTTTTACCTCTGTAATTACCTTGTATATAAACTTCTGCTGACAGCCTCCTTATCTCAGATCTTTTGACAGACTTGCATTTCAGGCAATTAGTGCTGACTAATAAATAACTCCACGTGCGTGAGCACACTGTTATTTATATGAAACACATGAACTAACACCCTCTAGCTGTGAAAAACTGTCAAATGCATTCTTATAAGAGGTGGCCTTCAAGAGATTATAAATTAGCATATAAGTCTACCTAGGTTTAGCTTTCAACAAAGAATACCAAGAGCACAAAGCAAATCTGATGATAAAAGTGAATTTGAAAGTTGTTTAAAATTACATGCCCTATTTGAATCATGAAAGTTTAATTTGTACTTTACTATCCCTTTAATTATGACTTTACTGTCCCTTTAACATTTTTGTTACTGCATTTCTTTTTCAATAGCCATACTCCCCCACCATTTCTAGGAGTCCTTTTGGACTTGCTATGGTGTATTTATTTTTTTTAGCTTGCATTATTTTGCAGTTTGTAATCTTGTCACCTTTCTTGAGGTCATTAGAGACAGATATGTGGCAGGTCAGCAGTGTGCACTTCTAATTTTTAGAACTGGAAATATAACAATTTCTCAAGTTAAATCACATGAAAAGAGTACACAATTAACCTCTCCACATCGTTAACCTCTCCACATATGGTGTCCTGAAGCTTCCCTCTTTGAAGAAGGCAAGGATCGGCCTGGGGGGCATGCCTAGCAGTGTAGGTAGTACCCCATGATCCAATCTCAGCCTTGAAATCACATGATCGCATCAACAATTGCGCAATTTCATTTTTACTAATAGTGTTTACATCAGAACTTCGATTCAATGTGAACACTATTCTACCACCACAAAGGGGTTAATAATGAAAGTACATGGCAAAGTTTTTTTTTATTACCCATAAATAAACATTTTATATTACAACTTCAAGGTGTTAGATGTCCCATTAAATGTACTTTTTTAATCAGGTTCATTGTATTACAAAATAAACAGTTTGTGTCATACATTATACTCTAATAGTAAAGTACAATGTTATGCAACACTGTGATTTTACTACGATTAGTGGTTATAAATGTTCTGTAAAAACAGTTGCGCTACTAATATCTCATTGTATGTACTTACTTGCTACAATAAGTTTTAGAATGAGCTAATTGTATAAACAATGATAGGGAATTTCCCTTTTGATTTGCTTCCATATATTTATATGGACACTTTAGTGCTTTGTGGTTTTAAAATATTTATGATTATGTTTATTTTTTCATTTAGTTGTTTATATGTTATTTTTCTTTAGGTTATCTTTCTGTCTTTTTATCTGCCTATCTTTCTATATCTATCTGTCTATCAATAAAATTACATATATATATATATATATATATATATATATATATATATATATATATATATATATATATATATATATATATATATATATATACACGCACAGAGAAGTGCACTCACAGGAATGATTAAAGAAAAAAGAAGAGCGCTAAATGCACGGATATAATTTAATACATATGTTCCATATAGTGGCAAAATTACAAAAATGTATAATATGATCAGTCTGAAAAATATTTAAACAATATTTAAAAAATAAGGATGTCTCCTGTTATGAAAAATAAAACAATGATCAAAAATGTCAGTATAAAACCCAGCTTTGTAAATCTCTTGGAGAAATATTGAAATTTTAATACAATTTCTCAACTAGTGCAATATAGAAATAAGGATAAATAAATGTAACTGGTGAATAATAAAGTCCCAATTAGTATTTGCAGACCAGATGAGGCAATATGTTTTCATAAATAACCACCAATAATTGAGAGGCTAGGCGCTACATAACGTACATAAAAATGGAGTTAATGTCCCAATACTGAGTTCATATAACTTCAGACATCAGTCAATATTGGCAAGGTACCTTTATTCTTCTGACCAAATGGGTAAGGCTGTTTGTTACGTAATCATTTTTTTCTATGCCTTTCAGCGGTATTATCCACATCCAGGAGGACGGCTGGTGGCGTCTGTATACAGCATGTTACTCGTATCTGCGGTTCTTCTCAGCGGCTCTGTCCGCGTCTAGGAGGATACCTGAGGTGCCTGTGTGCTGCATAAGTATCACCTGACTTCGGTTTGCAGCGTGTCCTTCATGTGACTTAGATTCCGTCACTTTTGACAGTTCTGTCAATCTGATGAAACAATTACTGTAGCGCTACAGTTTCAAATTGTGGTTCAGTGCAAACTTGGCTAGTCTGAAGATCCTGAGAATAATGGCAGGGGGATTCCTGCTCAGTAAAAAGAGTCTACGCGTTTCGCACTGGACTGGGCTTTATCAAGACTTGTATTCCGCCATATTTGGAAATTTTTTAATAGCCCTAACTTTATTTTGATTGGTGGTTATAATTTGCTTTTAGGTGGAATTTTTCGTTAAAATGTTTTATAAAGGTGGTAATGCCTCATTGTCTTTCGATATAATATTATACACAGAGCTCTCAAATATCCTGCTTCACAGTATAGCCGGTATCATTAGATGACATTCATAGGTGCAATATAGCGGTATATATGCATTGTTTTATATACAAATGAAAAATAAAAATAAGAATGCAACAATCAAAATATTATATAATCTATAAGATATACAGTATATCTACAGCACTATTTTAGAACATATAACAATTTATTAAACCTTTATCCCTAAACAACTATATGTTTATTAACAGAAATAATAAATGTCTATTATGTATCCAAGTTATTCAAATAAACCTTCTTAAATTACTACTCAGAAGGAGTATATATTATATTAGGTGTGGAAGTCTAAAGGGACAAATATATCTTATACCTAGAAACAATTAGATGTCAAGACAAATGTTATATACATGATTAAATGTTCATGTAAAACTTTCTATATAGGAGAAACTACTAGAACTCTT
This sequence comes from Bombina bombina, assembly GCF_027579735.1. Lineage (NCBI taxonomy): Eukaryota > Metazoa > Chordata > Amphibia > Anura > Bombinatoridae > Bombina > Bombina bombina. The sequence goes on from NC_069507.1 coordinate 69,669,422, forward strand.
AGAGAAAGGATCAGAGAACATCTTTCCTGTATAGATAGAGGCAATTTAGACACTATCCTATATACCCATTTTAGGGAAATTCATGCCAATAATGTAAAAGATTTTAAATTTTGGGGAGTGATGAAATTAATACCTAATTGGAGAGGAGGGGATAAGGAACAACATTTACTAAAAATAGAGGCAGAACTCATATATCAAATGGATACTCTTTACCCTTCGGGATTAAATTCAGAACTGGACATTACACCATTTCTGTAGGGAAAAGGATTATCTGACATGAAGGCTACATCCAAATAAGCATCAAACTTTTAATGTAGACTATATAACTCTAGATCAGGATTACCTCTTAGGTTTTAGTAGTTAGCAAGGTATAAGCTATATTTGTCCCTTTAGACTTCCCCACCTAATATAATATATACTCCTTCTGAGTAGTAATTTAAGAAGTTTTATTGGAATAACTTGATACATAATAGACATTTATTATTTCTGTTAATAAACATATAGTTGTTTAGGGATAAAAGTTTAATACATTTTTATATGTTCTAAAATAGTCGTGTAGATATATATCTTACAGATGATATAATATTTTGATTGTTGCATTCTAATTTTTATTTTTCATTTGTATATAAAACAATTTTTTAATGCGTCACATATATATTGCACCTATGAACATCATCTAATGATACTGGCTATACTGTGAAGCAGGATATTTGAGATCTCTGTGTATAATATTGTATCGAAAGACAATGAGGCATTACCACCTTTATAAAACATGTTAACAAAAAATTCTACCTTAAAAGCAAATTATAACCACCAATCAAAATAAAGAGAGGGCTATTTAAAACTGTCTTCCAAATATGGCGGAATACAAGTCTTGATAAAGCCCAGTCCAGGGCAAAACGCGTAGACTCTTTTTACTGAGCAGGAATCCCCCTGCCATTATTCTCAGGATCTTCAGACTAGCCAAGTCTGCACCGT
>NC_069507.1:69675399-69723576 GCF_027579735.1 Bombina bombina
TCTCCCCCTCCCTCTCCCCCTCCCTCTCCCCCTCTCTCTCCCCCTCTCTATCTCTCTCCCCTCTCTATCTCTCTCCCCTCTATTGCGTGACCGCACCCGGTCACGCCCGGCCACGCCCCCTTCACAGCCATTCATGTCTAGTCATGCCCCTTTCACGCCGACCACGCCCCGACCACGCCCACTTCTGCCACAGAGCACAGATCAGCTGGGGACTCAAAGGCCAGGTGTGTTTGTCCTCGTGCTGTCTCTACTGCGCATGACAGTTTCGAACAAACACACTTGGCCTTTTATTATATAGGATATATACATATACTATATATATATATATATATATATATATATATACCTGTACATACATATATATGTGTATGTGTATGTGTGCGTGTTTATATATAAGTGTGTATATGTGTGTGTATATGTATATGTGCGTGTATATATATATATTATATGTGTGTGTGTATACGTATATGTGTGCATGCGTGTTTATATATATATATATATATATTGTGTGTGTGTTTATATATATATATATATATATATATATATATATACACAGAGAGAAAGCCCTGCACTCACTAACAAGCTCTCAGCTAAGATAAAAGCAAAAATGGAAAGGTTAGTTACAGCATCTGGCCAAATAGGACATTCCAGGTACCACGTCAAGGTCCTTTCCAAAACCCTGGGACCCTAAAACAGCCACACAATGCAAGCTCTCAATCCAAACAAACTGGGAACAAGTGAAGGGTGCACAGGCTAATGAGAGCTTGCTAGTGAGTGCAGGGCTTTCTCTGTGTGTTGTATTAATTTTGTTTTGTAATTTCCCCTATGGTTCTTGCACCCAGGCCTGTCTGGGGTTAACTGCCTGTGACTCTGGGGACAGTGCCAGTGAGCACCCAGGGCTGAGCATGTTGCAGGGTCATGGGATATGTACCCGGTCCGGTCTAGGAGTGTAGTTTTGTGTATATATATATATATATATATATATATATATATATATATATATATATATATATATATATATGTGTGTGTGTGTATATGTATGTGTGCGTTTTTATTTATGTGTGTATACGTATATGTGTGTGTTTATGTGTTTGTGTGTGTGTGTGTTTAAATGTATATATATGTGTGTGTGTGTGTGTGTGTCTGTATACGTATGTGTGTGTGTGTGTATATGTATGTGTGCGTGTTTATATATATATACTGTATATGTGCGTGTGTTTATGTGTGTGTACATGCGCATATAAGTGTGCGTGTGCTTAGTCCTATTTATAAAATGTACTGTAACTGAAAGTGTCTAAGAAAGAACTAAAAGAAAACTCCACTACTTAAGCAGAATATTTGTGCTGTATCAGCTTCACGCGTGAGACAATTAATTTAAAAAATCTATTGTTAATCTGCCAACTTTTCATTTAAAGGAGCTTTACTGGATTCTGCCAAGCCAGCCTTATTTTCTAGTAATATGTGTGGTTAATAACAGGCACTAGACTTTAATAATAAAGTACATTCTCAAGCAACTCTTGTGTTTTCAATGGGATTAGGTCAGAAAGAGGGTACTAGTACCTCATTGTATAGACTTAGATCTTGCAGTAAGCTATAAATTTAGACAATAAGAGGGAATTTCCCATTTGCTTCCACAGTCCATGTATATGGAAGTCATTATATATCATGTGCTCTGTGGTTATTGCATCAGTTTTTCAAGTTACTTACTTTAAATTATATAATTATATTTCAACTATATACATATATACTCACGCACATAAATATATATATATATATATATATATATATATATATAGACACACACACATATATCCTATACTATAAAAGGCCAAGTGTGTTTGTCCGAAGCTGTCATGCGCAGTAGAGACAGCACGAGGACAAACACACCTGGCCTTGGATTCCCTACCTGATCTACCGACTGCCGCGAGAAGAAGTGGGCGTGGCTGAGCGTGGGTGGGGGCGTGGTCGAGCGTGAATGGGGCGTGGTCGAGCGTGAAGATCCGTGAAGGGGGCGTGGTCTGGCATGAAGGCCCGTGAAGGGGGCAGGGCCGGGGGCAGGGCCATGAAAGTCCATGGAGAGAGCTCAAACAGCTCAAAAGAGGGGAGAGGGGGAGAGAGAGATCAAGAGGGGAGAAAGAGAGAGGGGGAGAGAGGGGAGAGAGGGGAGATGGAGAGAGGGGAGAGAGAAAGAGGGGAGATGTGGAGAGAGAGAGAGAGAGAGAGAGAGAGAGGGGGGAGAGAAAGAGGGGAGAGAGAGAGGGGAGAGAGAAAGAGAAAGGGGGGAGATAGAGAGGGGAGAGAGGGAGGAGAGAGAGAGGGGAGAGAGAGAGTTGAGAGAGAGGGGGGAGAGAGAGGGGGGAGAGAGAGAGGGGAGAGAGAGAAGAGAGGAGAGAGAGAGAGGAGAGAGAGAGGGGAGAGAGAGAGAGAGGGGAGAGAGAGAGAGGGGAGAGAGAAAGGGGAGAGAGAGAGAGAGAGGAGAGAGAAAGAGAGGGGGGGAGAGAGAGGGGAGAGAGAGAGAGGGGGGAGATAGAGAGAGAGGGAAGAGAGAGAGAGAGACAGAGGGGAGAGAGAGAGAGAGACAGAGGGGGGAGATAGAGAGAGGAGAGAGAGAGGGTGGAGAGAGAGAGAGAGAGAGGAGAGGGGAGAGAGAGAGAGGGGAGAGAGAGAGAGAGAGAGAGAGAGGGGGGGGGGAGAGAGAGACAGAGAAGGGAGATAGAGAGAGGAGAGAAAGAGAGGGGGTAGAGAGAGAGGGGGGAAGAGAGGGGAGCGAGAGAGAGAGGGGAGCGAGAGAGAGGGGAGAGAGAGAGAGGGGATAGAGAGAGAGAGAAGGGAGAGAGAGAGGGGAGAGAGAGGGAGAGAGAGAGGGGAGAGGAGGGGAGATAGAGAGAGGGGTGAGAGAGAGAGAGAGGGGGAGATGGAGAGAGAGAGGGATAGGGGAGAGAGAGAAAGAGAGAGGAGAGAGAGAGAGGGGGAGAGAGAGAGAGGGGAGCAAGAGAGAGAGGGGAGCGAGAGAGAGGGGAGAGAGAGAGAGGAGAGAGAGAGAGAGAGAGAGGGGAGAGAGAGGGGAGAGAGAGGGGAGAGGGAGAGAGAGAGGGGGGGAGAGAGAGGGGAGATAGAGAGAGGGGGGAGAGAGAGAGGGGGGAGAGAGAGAGGGGAGATGGAGAGAGAGGGGAGAGAGAGAGGAGAGAGAGAGGGGAGAGAGGAGAGAGAGGAGAGTGAGAGAGAGGGGAGAGAGAGAGAGGGGAGAGAGAGAGAGGGGAGAGAGAGAGAGGGGAGAGAGAGAGAGAGAGAGAGAGAGAGAGAGAGAGGGGAGAGAAAGAGAGGGGGGAGAGAAAGAGAGGGGGGAGATAGAGAGAGAGAGGGTTGGGAGAGAGAGAGGGGGGAGATGGAGAGAGAGAGGGGAGAGAGAGAGAGAGAGAGAGAGACAGAGGGGGGAGATAGAGGGAGGAGAGAGAGAGAGAGGGGGAGAGAGAGAGAGAGAGAGAGAGGGGAGAGAGAGAGGGGAGAGAGAGAGAGAGAGAGAGAGAGGGGGGGGGAGATAGAGAGAGACAGAGGGGGGAGGGAGAGAGGGGGGAGAGAGAGAGAGAGAGAGCTCAAAAGAGAGGGGGAGAGAGAGCGCAAAAGAGAGTGGGAGGGAGAGAACGCAAGGGGTGGGACCACTGTACTGCAAAAAATGGCCCGTGTGAACGGGCTTTAGGACTAGTATATATATAAAAGGGCCTTTTGCAGGGCATTGCCCCAAAGTAATCAGCTCTTTTACCTGTAAAAAAAAGTACAATACCCCCCCAGACAGCATCTTCTATCTTCATCCATCCGGCGTGGAGCGGCTCCATCTTCAAGACATCCAACGCGGAGCATCCTCTCCGCATTCAGCGAGGTCGGGAGGTCCTGATCCACACTGTCGGATCAGGTCCACCAGACCTTTGATAAATTTCCCCCTATACATTTATTTACCAATAAATACCCTGCTTTTTTCTCCTTTTCCAAAAACTGAAAGCTAATAAATTATGCATGCTGCAGCAGCTCCTACGATGATATGTCTGACAGTCTGTCTGACTCTGTCAATGCAACTGAAAACATTGCAAGCATAATGCAAAACATTCCACCCTAAGCTATGTACAGTTCTTACTGAGTCCTAACAAAGTTGTAAGAATTATTTTTTTAATCATTTTATGTTATGTTATCAGTTATGTTTTGTAAATCTAATTGATTGACTTCAATCAATGTCAATGATGAAATGACTGTACATAGCAATAAATGTTAATTGATTAGGACAGGCACACAGGTCTTACCGTGCACAAAGCAGAACACTTCTGTTCACAATTATCTAGAGTCTCTGATGATGAATGATAATGGCAGAGGCAGATGATCATCAGATCTATAAGTCTGACGCCTTACTCCTAGAAGACCTTGGCGGCTAGTAGTTATAATCTTCCCTCTCTCTCCTCAGTCAGCTCTCGTCTCAACTGTCTCTGACCTGACCTGTCACTTTCTTTCATACCCCTAAATTTGAGCGCGGGCTGTGCGGCATTAACGTGGTGGATCATGTGGGCGCGATCCCCAACCCTGCAGTACAAAACAAACTGCCCTCACTGCCGGCGGAGACTTTAAAGTTTTAACTTTTTAGTTAGTGACAGTGTGAGTGTGCTCTAAATGGTCAGATACAGTCAAAACAGGACAAAATTTATATTATTTAAAAATTGACCGGACGGGGGAAGAAACACAAAATAACGGTACTGTCCCTTTCAAAACGGGACGTATGGTCAGTATATATATATATATATATATATATATATATATATATATATATATATATATATATATATATATATATATATATATATAATAAGAGATAAGGGATTAGTAATAAGCGCTGTCTAAAACCCAGATGGGTGAGGTATGGTATTCCTTGGAGCTGCTATATTCTAAATGGGTGTACTTGAAACCACTAACAAGTTGGGTAAAGAAATGAATAGAAAGATATAGAATTAGCGCTATAGGACCCGAAAATAGTGATCTCAGTATGATTAACTGATATGGTACTGGCTTTATAAAACCACAACAATGTATTTTTTATGGTGAATAGGATATAATCCTGTTTAGGAATGTTGGGCTCAGTTAACACTGACTGCAGTCACTTTTTTTTTAAAGCATTGCTAATGTGCTGAGTCGTATTGCTAAAAACAATGTTTTATTAAGTATGTATAAAAACACAGAAAAAAATGCACAAAAATATTTAAGTATTTTGGAAAAACATACATAAAACAAAGTTACTGCAGCTGTTTTCTCTAGGTCTGGCTTTCTAACTGAAACTAACTCGTTTAAAGTATGTAACAGTCAGATACCAGATCAGTTTATTGGACAGAGTAACAAATTTTAATTAATCAGGGTAAAAAACATATACTTTGGGATATCATAAAAATGAGTGGAAATTCATTTAAAGGGGGAGATAATTCATTTGATTGTACCTATAAAAATGCTAATGTTAAAAAGGGTGATAAAAATAGCCATTGAGTGTTTATTTAATACTGGGGGATGTTTAAAAACTGTTGGCTGCAGATCACTATTTTCGGGTCCTCCAGACGAATGAAGGTTCCTTTAAATGACGTCATCCAAGATGGCCTCCTTTGAATTCCGATTGGCTGATAGGATTCTATCAGCCAATCGGAATTAAGGTAGGAAAAATCCTATTGGCTGATGCAATCAGCCAATAGAATTGAAGTTCAATCCTATTGGCTGATCCAATCAGCCAATAGGATTGAGCTTGTATTCTATTGGCTGTTCCAATCAGCCAATAGAATGCAAACTCAATTCTATTGGCTGATTGCATCAGCCAACAGGATTTTTCCCACCTTAATTCTGATTGGCTGATAGAATCCTATCAGCCAATCGGAATTCAAGGGACGCCATCTTGGATGACGTCATATAAAGGAACCTTCATTCGTCGGGAGTCGTCGGAAGAAGAGGATGCTCTGCGTCGGTTGGCTTCAAGATGGATCCGCTCCGCTCTGGATGGATAAAGATAGAAGATGCCGCCTGGATGAAGACTTCTGCCCGTCTGGAGGTCCTCTTCTGCCCGGATATGATGAAGACTTCTGCCCGTCTGGAGGACCACTTGTGCCCGGTTGGGTGAAGACGTCTCAAGGTAGGGTGATCTTCAAGAGGTTAGTGTTAGGCTATAGTATAAGGGGGGATTGGGTGGGTTTTAGAGTAGGGTTGGGTGTGTGGGTGGTGGGTTTTAATGTTGGGGGGGTATTGTATTTTTTTTAAAAGGTAAAAGAGCTGATTACTTTGGGGCAATGCCCCGCAAAAAGCCCTTTTAAGGGCTATTTGTAATTTAGTATAGGGTAAAGATTTTTATTATTTATTTTTTATTTTTATTTTATTAGGGGGATTCGATTAGGTGTAATTAGTTTAAAAAACTTGTAATTATTTTATTATTTTCTGTAATTTAGTGGGGGGGGTTTCGTACTTTAGTTTATTTTATTTAATTGTAATTAATTGCAGTTAATTTAGGTAATTAATTTAATTATAGTGTAGTGTTAGGTGTAATTGTAACTTAGGTTAAGTTTATTTTACAGGTAAATTTGTACTTATTTTAGCTAGGTAGCTATTAAATAGTTAATAACTATTTAATAACTATTGTACCTAGTTAAAATAAATACAAAGTTGCCTGTAAAATAAAACTAAACCCTCAGATGGCTACAATGTAACTATTAGTTATATTGTAGCTATCTTAGGGTTTATTTTATAGGTAAGTATTTAGTTTTAAATAGGAATAATTTATTTAATTGTAGTAATTATATTTAGATTTATTTAAATTATATTTAAATTAGGGGGTGTTAGGGTTAGGGTTAGACTTAGATTTAGGGATTAATACATTTAATATGGTGGTGGCGACGTTGGGGGCGGCAGATTAGGAGTTAATAAATGTAGGTAGGTGTCGGCGATGTTAGGGACGGCAGATTAGGGGTTAATAATATTTAACTAGTGTTTGCAAGGCGGGAGTGCGGCGGTTTAGGGGTTAATATATTTATTAAAGTGGCGGCGATGTCCGGTCAGCAGATTAGGGGTTAAAAAATGTATTGAACTGTTTGCGATGTGGGGGGGGGCTCAGTTTAGGGGTTAATAGGTAGATTATGGTTGTTAGTGTACTTTTTAGCACTTTAGTTAAGAGTTTTATGTTACGGCATTATCCCATAAAACTCTTAACTACTGACTTTTAAATGCGGTAGGAGTCTTGACAGTAGAGGGTGTACCGCTCACTTTTTCCAAGACTCGTAATACCGGCGTTAGGAAAATCCCATTGAAAAGATAGGATACACAATTGACCTAAGTGGATTTGCGGTATGCTCGAGTCGCGGAAAAAAAGTGAGCGGTACAATACCTGCAAAACTCGTAATACCAGTGGGCGTTAAAAAGCAGCGTTGGGACCTCTCAACGCTGCTTTTTAAGGCTAACGCTGCTTTTTAAGGCTAACGCAAGACTCGTAATCTTACCTTGAATAGACTTGGCCACTACCCCCTGCAACTCCGTTAATCAACATGACCCAGACCACCCACACTGCAGTGAACCCTAACTACTAATGACCCTTAAGCCCCTTAAAATATAACCCCTTTTCTAATCTCTCTTCTACAGATTCAAGCAGTGGCGTAGCGTGGGTTGTCAGCGCCCAGGGCAAGGCAAGTATTCAAGGGACAGTAAACAAATAATAATTACAATATTTTTTTCTTCTGAATTCTTGAAATAAAATAAGTTAACATAAAAGGTTTGTTTGAATGTTTTAACCCTTTCTTTGCTGTAATTATATTTCAATAGTCACATTCCACCTACCACTTTCCTTAATTAGAGTAGCCAATTCAGACTTGAAACTGGAGTATATACAATTAGCCAATGTCCTGTTTTTAGCAAAATATCCATTGTTTTGAAGTTTGTTGTCTTATCAGTTCACAATTACAGACAGATATGTAGCAGGGCTAGGCTTGTGAAGCCTACGGTGTGCACTTCCAACTATCAGAACTGGAAAACACAAACATTTCATCCTCAAATTACAGGAAAGAGGGCACAAATAAATAATGAAAATACGCCATTTATAAGTACTAAGAGGCGTAATATCAATGTATAAAATTAAAATATAAACAATTAAATGTAACTTTTAAATCCGCTAAAAGTACTCTCATACTGAAACATAATTGGAAGTCAAGATTTAACTTTTATTATTTAGATGCACATAGCATTTTTAAAAAAAAAAAATTTAAAGTCCAGTTTACTTCTATTATAAAATTTGACTATTTAACCTGGCTTCCTTTGTTGAAACCTAGCTCCTTTTCCATGAGAGCATACTGAAGTAGGCTCAACAGCATACATTTGTCATAAGCACTATAGCATAGATCAGTTACTCTCAACTCCATTCCTCTGTATCCTTTAACAGGCCATATTTTCATGATATCCTAACTAGCGCACAGGTGAAATAGTCAGCTGATGGGTGAAAGCAGGTTAGTAACCATGGTTACTGATTAGATGATTATTTCCCTTGTGTTCTAGTTAAAGGCACAGTAAACACCAGAATTTTTGTTTTTTAAAAAGATAGATAATCCCTTTATTACCCTTTCCCCAATTTTGCATAACCAACACAGTTATAATAATATGCTTTTTACCTCTTTGATTACCTTGTATCTATGCCTCTGCAAACTGCCCCCTTATTTAAGTTTTTTTGACAGACTTGCATTTTTAGCCAATCAGTGCTGGCTCCTAGGAGCTTCACGTGCCTGAGCTCAATGTTATCTATATGAAACACATGAACTAACGCTCTCTAGTGGTGAAAAACTGTCAAAATGCTTTCAAATTAGAGGTAGTCTTCAAGGTCTAAGAAATTAGCACATGAACCTCCTAGATTTAGCTTTCAACTAAGAATACCAAAAGAACAAAGCAAAATTGGTAATAAAAGTAAATTGGAAAGTTTTTTTAAAATTACATGCCCTATTTAAATCATGAAATATTTTTTTTTACTTTACTGTCCCTTTAAGATATCATGAAAATCTGGCCTGTTAAGGATTCTGAGGACTGGAGCTGAAAAACACTGGCCTAGATTATAAATTGAGGATAACTGCTTGCTTTGTTATTTTGCGATGGGCCTCAGGCAAACATTAACACACAAACGGTATTAAAAATTGATTGTTTAAATGGATTTCAGTGAAAATTAAATGTTTAACGAAAACATTTGTTAATGCACCCAATACATAAATAGTGCTCCCTATACTTTTATTGTAGGAAAGCAGTAAGTTGTGAGCAATTCTCCACAAAAATACTAGACAATCTGTAAGTGACTTTGCATGATGGTGGGTTATACAATAACAGTTATTCAAAAATTGTACCTTAGATACCACTTATGATACTATCATGTATTTTTCACAACTGAGCAGTTATTGCATCCTTTGGCTGCGAGTAGCTTTCAAATCAATTATTTTACCTGTTTGGTTGCCAATGATTTGAACCCCTTGACTGGCCTTCACCTTTACATTTAGCTGAAACTGGTGGAATTCTTTAAAAAATGGACATTTATGTGTCCAGTATTTTTGTGAACTTTTCTCTAGACAGCTTGCAAAAATATTGGACTGTGTGGTTGAATACTGAACACCTGGCAACCCTATGTGCTTGTATTAGAAGTCATCGGTCAAGTGAAACCCAAGGGATCTGAAACCCAAGTTTTTCCTTCAGGATTCAAATAGAGCATGCAATTTTAAACACCATCCTAATTTACTTCTATTATCAAATGTTTTTATTATCTTGGTATCTTTTGTTGAAAAACTGTATGCTGTAGCTGAATCATGAAAGTTTAATTTTGACTTTAGTGCTCCTTTAAAGGGACAGTCAAGTCCAAAAAAAAATTCATGATTCAAATAGGGCATGTTATTTTAAACAACTTTCCAATTTACTTTTATCACAAATTTTAGTTGAAAGCAAAACCTAGAAGGTTCATATGCGAAATTATTAGATCTTGAAGACCGCCTCTAATCTAAATGCATTTTGCCAGTTTTTCACCACTAGAGGGCATTAGTTCATGTGTTTCATATAGATAACATTGAGATCATACACGTGAATTTACTGAGGAGTAAGCACAGATTGGCTAAAATGGAAGTCTATCAAAAGAACTGAAATAAGGGGGCAGTTTGCAGAGGCTTAGATACAAGGTAATCACAGAGGTAAAATTATAACCAAATAACTTATTTTTTTGTCTTCGTCTTACTTTTGTGAGTTTTTTTAAGGGGTTGTTTAAAGCCTGTTTTCCATTATAATGATCTTCTCATAGTATTTTCTCAAGAATATTGCTTTTAGGTTTTTATTTTGGAGCAGTGTGTACAGGCAGTTCTAGCAGTTTGGATTATGTTTTGAAACAAGAAACTTTTGATTAGCCAGTAACATTCTGAAAGAATTGTAGCTCCAAAAAGTACATAAGAACCAACTCTCAGGTAGAATAAAATGTGGCAAAAAATGGTCTAATAAAATAAGGGACTAACTATAAGTCCATATTTGTGTTGAATATATTAGAATATGTTTGTGGAAAACAGTATGTGGGGCGCACAAAGAAACTCTTAAAGATTAAGTTGCATGAACATCTAAAAAATATGGATTTTAATCTGACAGCATTATTATTATGATATACAGTATACTATCTGTCTTGCAAGTCTTTTACCAATTTTTCTTTTCACTGTTTTACAATATGTTGTTATTTACAGTATTTCTATCTAGTCACAAATGTTTATTCAACTAAATATGATTTTGATTTGTAAATAAAATTTTAGATTCTGTCTTTATATTTTGTGTTTATACCAGTCCTGAAATTCCTTCTTGAAATGTATTTATTATTTTGTGTCTTTAATCCTCTAGTCTTTTATGCCTAAGTATTAATTTTATTAAAAAAAAAAGATTTTAAACTATATTTCTAAACTGCCGTTTGCATTTTGTTTTTATTACTGATTGATATTTTTTCTATATGTTTATGATATCAATACTTTCTTATAGATCTTTTTGAGTAAGATTTGCAAGGCACTGTTATATTATATAGTATATAACAAGAAGAAGACTGAGTCTAGGTTTACAGTATCATGACCAGCATACAACACACACAATCAGAGCTGAGATGATAATGAAACCAAAACTCTGATTGGTCATTCAGTCATGTCAGACATCCCTCTAATGAAGAAGCATTATAACCACAAAAAGCATGAGGAAAGTGTTAAGTCTTGCTACATATGATTTAGGTAATGGTATATTTGTTGCTCAAACTGGCTCATTAAACATTGACTCAAACTGGTTTGTGGTGTATTTACTTTCACTTTAATAATATGAAGCTGGTGTACATTTAGTACTGATATGTGTTGTATTTTAAACTTATGGAAGAACTCTATTAAAAAAAAATAACTTTAGTATCTGTTAACCACTTACTTTAATTTAAGAATTATTGTATTATTTTGTTTTTAATAAATATCTTGATTATTAATCCTTGTGTTCTTTTCATATTTTGCAACATACTGAGTTTATTTTATATATATATATATATATATATATATATATATATATATATATATATATATATATATATATATATATATATATATAAAGTATATATAACTCTTTAAAAGGCAGAGAGTTTTTTATGCATTAATGGGATCTCTCAGTAGGAACAGCTCATAATTCTTTCAAAAAATTTCCCTGCTTGGAATTTTTCACGAAGAGACAATGAGGAATTTCCAGGAAAGTTACAACAGGATACATGATCTGACCTTTTCACCTTTCATGTTTTGATAGAATTGTTACATTTATAAAGAGCAGAAGTAGCTGAAAATAATTGCAATAACATTATGGAATTATTAAAAATGAAAGACCACAACCTGTGTTTTTCTAAGTTTGTTCAGCTTTGACCTGAAGTTGTGTTTAGCAATGATTTATTTTTAATGTGAAAGTCCTCCCTGGTGACATCATATGCACTACTAAAAAGAAGTTTATAACTATTAATATATTGTTATTATTATATAGGTGTTCTATAACGTTTAAAGGGACAGTAAAGTAATTTTATATGCATAGAATTTAACAGCAGTGAAAGGGGCATAAACCCCAATTTTTCCGCTTATAGTTCAGATAGAGCATAACATTTTAAACAATTTACTTGTATTATCTAATTTGCTTCCTTCTTTGGTATCCGTTGTTGAAAATACCTAGGTAGGATCAGGAGGGGAGAGCTAGCTGCTGATTGGTTACAGCACATATATGCCTCTTTTTATTGGTTTACTATATGTTCAACTAACTCTTAGTAATGCATTGATGTTCCTTCAATAAAAAAATATAAAGAGAATGAAGCAAAATTGATAATAGAAGTAACATGGAAAGTTGTTTAAAAATGTATGCTCTATCTAAATCATGAAAGAAGAAAAAATAAATTTCATGTCCATTAAACACTGCTTTGCAGTAGATCTGTATGCAAAGTAAATGTACCTAACACTGTCATTTTCTTAGCACAATGTGCTGCAAGGTTTTACAAATCAAAAGCAGTTTGAAAAGCCTGCTGAAAGCCACATTCCTTGTTTTCTTTGCTGTGGCTACTTACATTTAAATGAGCTTGTAATTTGATCTAAGTAATTAACCCCTTAATGACATGTCAATTATGGATAAAGGACCTACCCTGTATGTCCTCAGGGGTTTCAAGCGGTGGAATCGATCGTGATCGCTTCCAGCTGCTTTCAAAGTTTTGCAGTGATGCCTCGATATTGAGATATCACTGCAATACTTTTTTAACCCACCGATACAATACTTTTTTAACCCACTCTGTGGCCCTCTCTGCATCAACCAGCAATGGTGCTGATAGTTGGTGGGTGGGAGCCATAGCAGGAAGTTGGGTGGGTGGGCCATCGCCGGTGCGAGTTCCGGATCCTGTTAGCAAGTGTCCGTGAGCGTGCAAGGAGGTGGGGGCGGGGCTCGGTTGCGCGCGCACACGGTCAACAATGTTCAGTCGAAGGAGGGAGAGGGGAAAGGGAGAGGGAGGGGTTAAAATTTGTTTGGAAAGGGATCTGGGAGGGGGAGGGGGTAGGGTATTGAGGAGGGGAAGCTACACTACAGAAAATAGAGGTTTATATGTTTCTTGAAAAACGAAGGGCAAATTTGTTAGTAAACTGGGTACTGGCAGACAGCTGCCTGTACCTAAGATGGCGGCCAATACGTCGAGGGGGGGAGGCTTAGAGAGCTGTTTGGGGAGGGGATCAGGGAGGTTGGGGGATCCTACACGTCATATAAAATATATATATTTTTTAAAAACTTTATTTTTATACTGGCAGACTTTCTGCAAGTACTTAAGATGGCGGTGACAATTGTGAGGTGGGGGAGGGAAGATAGATGTTTGAGGGGGGTCAGAGGGATCAGGGGGTGGGATGTATCAGGTGGTAGGCTGATCTCTACACTAAAGCTAAAATTAACCCTACAAGCTACCTAATTAACCCCTTCACTGCTGGGCATAATACAAATGTGGTGCGCAGTGGCATTTAACTGCCTTCTAATTACCAAAAAGCAATGCCAAAGCCATATATGTCTGCTATTTCTGAACAAAGGGGATCACAGAGAAGAATTTACAACCATTTGTGCCATAATTGCACAAGCTGTTTGTAAATAATTTCAGTGAGATACCTAAAGTTTGTGAAAAAGTGAAGGATTTTTTTTATTTGATCGCATTTGGTGATGAAATGGTGTTATAAAATATACCAAAATGGGCCTAGATCAATACTTTGGGTTGTCTACTACACTACACTTAAGCTAAAATTAACCCTACAAGCTCCCTAATTAACCCCTTCACGGCTGGGCATAATACACGTGTGGTGTGGTGCGCAACAGCATTTAGCAGCCTTCTAATTACCAAAAAGCAATGCCAAATCCACATATGTCTGCTATTTCTGAACACAGGGGATCCCAGAGAAGCATTTACAACCATTTGTGCCATAATTGCACAAACTGTTTGTAAACAATTTCAGTGAGAAACCTAAAGTTTGTAAAAAAAAAAGTTTGTGAAAAAGTGAATGATTTTTTTTATTTGTAAAAGAGGAAAATCTGTAGATACAGATGGAGCGCAGCCAAGGGGGAAACACCAATCTAAGTGCAGATTTTTAAAAACATTTAGCACTTTATTCACATAAAATACACATCAAAATGCGCACTTACAGACTGAACCCTCAAACATATGAGGTATGTAATTACAGATTCATACAGATGTTCACCATAAAACGATACTTCACATCCAGAGATGTAATATGACTCCAATGACCGCTTGTCAAGCAATGTGTTTACAGTTCACTATATCGTAAACCTGACCAGGGTTCTTTCTGTTATGTTTAGGTATGAACTAGTACCCTTGTTTTTATGCAGGACCACTCAGTCTCACACCTTACCTCGGGTTCACTAAGATCTAACTTGTGGAACCCTGTTATGCTCATAGATCTGAGGGTCACTACTGTAGGATACAGTGTGAAGATGGTATACAAGAGAAATGGAATGAGCAAAACCACAATATAGTATGTAATGTAGGATAACTCCAATTCCAAAGTTTAGAGAGATTCAAATACTTATTCACTTTCCAAAATAGTTGCAGACTCGCATCACGGACATATAAAATATTTACATAGCTTGCACACACACACACACACACACACTCTTTAGTTATAGTTGTGCAAGGTAAGTTCACAGGTCATTTACAGCCGGATATAAGATTTGCAGTAATAAGTAGTTGCTGAGTTAAAGTCAGTTTAAGCACATAAAGTACATCAGTGGTTAATGCTAGAGGGAGCAGTACCTTGAAGCATAATGATAGATTTGTAGAAGTCACTATGCAAGTAAATGTAATGAACCACAAACGGAAGAAATGATTTCAAAGTTAGTACATGAAATAAGCTGGTTAATAGCTTGGTATGGCAGGTAAACTTGATTACTTGAGGCAAAGCAGAAACAATTGATATGAGAGGCAAGATATCCTTATTTGTACATTGGTAATACAGACCGGTAAATCCTGATGGTAGAATATACAAACCGGCTTCCCAATTAGTATCCTCAGCGTGGAGCAGAGCGGTATTACCGAAGAGGCAACGCAGACAGCGTGTGCTGAGATTCAGTGAGTGTGTGTGGCAGCTGCGGTTTCACACAGAGACAAGTCGGGCGTGACGTCACACGCCAACGGAACAGCATGCGAGTGTACAGGATGCAAGCAGCAGCGTGAGAGACAGGATCAGAGGTGAGGTGCTGCAATTCCACAAGTCTTGAGAAGTATCAGTAGAAGGAAATCCCAACTTAGACAGGAGGGAATAGCTGGGTGTGTAGCGTTCAGGAACAGTGAGTGATTGAACAAATTACCAAGCAACGTTCAACACTAGGTGGAGCCTTAAATAGCAGTATGGTAATTAGAGGTTAAAGGTACAGAATGGTAAAACCCTGACAGAACTCCCCCCTCAAGGAGCTGCTCCGCGGATCAAGGACCAGGACGGTCAGGATTCCTCCGGTGGTACAAAGAGAGAAGTTGGGGGGCGGAGAAGTTAGAGGAAGGCTCCCACGAATCCTCCTCAGGAGCATAGCCCTTCCATCTTACCAAGTACTGGAGCTGATCATGAAGGTATCTGGAGTCCAAGATAGAATCAATTTCATATTCGACATCATCATTCACTTGAGGAACAACAGAAGAACCCTGTAATGAATTTGCGATAAAAGTTCGCAAACCCTAAAAATCTCTGGATTTCTTTCTTATTACGGGGAACAGGCCAATTGGTTACAGCGTCCACCTTGTTAGATTCCATGGAGATACCTAAAGGTGATATGTTGTATCCTAAAAGGAAATGGTATCTGTGTTGAATATACACTTTTCAAGCTTAGCGAAAAGACGGTGAACTCTTAATCGTAATAAAACCTGCTTCACATGAGACACATGTTTTTCGTATGACTCTGAGAATATAAGAATGTCGTCCAGATAGATGACAATACAAACATCTAAGAGGTCCTGAAACACATCATTTATGAAACACTGAAATGTCGCCGGAGCGTTGCATAAGCCAAACGGCATCACAGTGTATTCATAAAGGCCGTAACGTGTACGGAAGGCTGTTAACCACTCATCCCCTGCTCTCATCCTAATCAAATTGTAGGCACCTCTAAGATCCAGTTTTGTATAAATAACAGCACCACGTAACCGTTCAATTAGTTCAGGAATGAGAGGCAGGGGGTATCTGTTTTTCTTTGTACATTTGTTAAGTTGCCTATAGTCAATGATTGGACGAAGGCTACCATCCTTATTCTTAACAAAAAACATAGATGCTCCAACCGAGGATGTGGAGGGTCTAATGAAGCCTTTTTTTCAAGTTATCATCCAGATAGTCTTTCAAATGAGCTAATTCTGGCTCTGAAAGCGGATATATATGACCAATAGGTATGGTACTGTCTGGTATGAGATCTATAGGACAATCATAAGACCTGTGTGGTGGTAG
The DNA here is from genome assembly GCF_027579735.1 of Bombina bombina. Taxonomy (NCBI): domain Eukaryota; kingdom Metazoa; phylum Chordata; class Amphibia; order Anura; family Bombinatoridae; genus Bombina; species Bombina bombina. Next base: position 69,691,905 of record NC_069507.1, read on the forward strand.
TGTGTCTGCCTCAACCTTATCAAAAACGTCACTAAATTCTTTATAACAATCAGGTAGGCTATGGACAGATAAATGGTATAAAGAGTGTTTAGTAAAACATGAATGTTTACAAAATGCAGAATCAAAGATCACAGAACCTTCACACCAAGAGATAGTGGGGTTATGTCTTATTAACCAGTTTAAGCCAAATATCATAGGATAAACTGAAGTGGGAAGTACATCGAAAGACAACTGCTCAATATGACCAGACTTTGTTATCACAGTAATGGGAATGGTGTGATGTGTTATGGGACCTGAACTGAATAGAGAGCCATCAACCAAACGTATAGCAAGTGAAACACTCTTTTTTATTAGTGGGATCTTATTTTTAACAACAAACGAAATATCTACAAAATTCCCAGATGCGCCAGAGTCAACTACGGCCTGTACGTCTATCTTCCGATGATGCCACTGTAGGGAAAGAGGAAGGGACAAATGAGAATTGAAATCATGTACCATATTGATTATATGATAACTAGGAGGTGTCTTACCCTTCTTTTGGCGAAGAAGTAATGGACAATCCTTAACAGTATGATCTTTATCAGCACAGTATAGACAAAGGTTCAGTAATTTACGCCTAGCTTTTTCTTCGGGTTTTAGAGGACCACGAATCACTGCTACATCCATAGGTTCATCAGAGGACCTTGTTGGTAAGGTTGAAGGTGTAGCATGATAAGTGGATATTCTTCTGTAGCTTGCATCAGTAAAGGATCTTTCAGATTTTCTTTCCCTTAACCTTCGGTCTATACCTATGCTGAGTGTCATGAGAGCTTCTAAATCATCAGGAATGATACCACGTGCAAGCTCATCTTTTATTGCTTCACTGAGACCTAACCGGTATTGATTCCTTAAAGCTGGAGTGTTCCACTGAGTGTCCGGTGCCCAACGTTTGAAATCCGTGATATATTTTTCCACGACTCTTTTCCCTTGACGTAAGGACCTGATAGCTGTTTCTGCTGTGTTCTGTTTATTGTGATCCTCATAAAGCAGAGACATAGCAGAAAAGAATGCATCGAGAGAATTTAAGATGGGATCATCATTCTCATAAAAGGCATTAGCCCAAGACCTGGCCTCACCACGTAAGAATGAGATAACTGTTAATACCCTGACCCTATATGTTGGGTATGATTTAGGTTTCAGAGTAAACATCAGTGTACAAGAGTTCTTGAAATCCCTAAACAAAGCTCTCTCCCCAGAGAATTTTTCAGGAGGGCTAATTACAGGTTCAGTTGAGGTTTCAGCTACGGGAGGCTTACTGGCAAGATGGTCATTAATGAATTTTCTGATGTTCTGGTTCTCCAATTGTATCTCCCTTAGTCCCTGTATCATGTGATCCATACTTTGAGCTAGGGAGCCAACCCTATTGTAAAGCTCTGTTATATCCATTTAGCAAGGTACTAGTTATTTTTTATAAGGCTTGGTAATATGTTATGTTTAGGTATGAACTAGTACCCTTGTTTTTATGCAGGACCACTCAGTCTCACACCTTACCTTGGGTTCACTAAGATCTAACTTGTGGAACCCTGTTATGCTCATAGATCTGAGGGTCACTACTGTAGGATACAGTGTGAAGATGGTATACAAGAGAAATGGAATGAGCAAAACCACAATATAGTATGTAATGTAGGATAACTCCAATTCCAAAGTTTAGAGAGATTCAAATACTTATTCACTTTCCAAAATAGTTGCAGACTCGCATCACGGACATATAAAATATTTACATAGCTTGCACACACACACACACACTCTTTAGTTATAGTTGTGCAAGGTAAGTTCACAGGTCATTTACAGCCGGATATAAGATTTGCAGTAATAAGTAGTTGCTGAGTTAAAGTCAGTTTAAGCACATAAAGTACATCAGTGGTTAATCCTAGAGGGAGCAGTACCTTGAAGCATAATGATAGATTTGTAGAAGTCACTATGCAAGTAAATGTAATGAACCACAAACGGAAGAAATGATTTCAAAGTTAGTACATGAAATAAGCTGGTTAATAGCTTGGTATGGTAGGTAAACTTGATTACTTGAGGCAAAGCAGAAACAAATGACATGAGAGGCAAGATATCCTTATTTGTACATTGGTAATACAGACCGGTAAATCCTGATGGTAGAATATACAAACCGGCTTCCCAATTAGTATCCTCAGCGTGGAGCAGAGCGGTATTACCGAAGAGGCAACGCAGACAGCGTGTGCTGAGATTCAGTAAGTGTGTGTGGCAGCTGCGGTTTCACACAGAGACAAGTCGGGCGTGACGTCACACGCCAACGGAACAGCATGCGAGTGTACAGGATGCAAGCAGCAGCGTGAGAGACAGGATCAGAGGTGAGGTGCTGCAATTCCACAAGTCTTGAGAAGTATCAGTAGAAGGAAATCCCAACTTAGACAGGAGGGAATAGCTGGGTGTGTAGCGTTCAAGAACAGTGAGTGACTAAACAAATTACCAAGCAACGTTCAACACTAGGTGGAGCCTTAAATAGCAGTATGGTAATTAGAAGTTAAAGGTACAGAATGGTAAAACCCTGACACTTTCCTTAATGCTATTATGTTTAGAAATAGCCTATAGCATTATATACCCGCAGCCAGAATATCAAAGTTGTTCACAGGGCTGTGCAGGGTTCAGGGGACATAGTCAGTTACGTGTCTAAACACAGGAGGAGGTAAAAAATACAGTGGCAGCGAGTATCCTATATAAGCCGGCTTGGATCCGCCACTGATCACAGCTTACCAGTAACCTCCGTATATGAGATGGGCGTGGCCTTACGCATTTCGCTGGGCTCCTCCCAGCTTTGTCAGAGGCAATACCCATCTTTCCTCCTGACGTGTCATTTATAGGGAGACCCGGTACAATGCTCAACCAATAGGATCACACCTGCAAAGGACACGCCCGCATGTGTCGATCGCCGTAGTAACGGCCACCGATAATGTTTGGAAGTATTGCTAAGTGAAAACCATATAAGACTTTAGATTGAAAAATATCATTCGTACCTAGAAGTTTATCACGGTGATAATGATTAGTTAAAAATAGCACATGTTTATAAAAGGAGCGCAAATTTTAAACAGGCACATATTTAGAAGAAAAATTATATATGTTTAAAAGAGTTAATCCTACGAGACACATATATTAAAAGCATAAAACAGCATAAAAGTGAGTATTTGAAAACTTTTCCAATGTACATATAAAAGTTCCCAAAAATGATATAAATATAAATAACCAGTCAGGAAATCTTCATTTTAGTCCCTAATGTATAAAGCTCTAAAAAATGGGCCGAGACCCCATGGCTGTCCAATCCATTTTCTATGTTCCTGAGATAGAAAATGTTTAAAACGCCCAGTAAAGACAATGTTTGGGGAGCATCTCAGGAACATAGAAAATGGATTGGACAGCCATGGGGTCTCGGCCCATTTTTTAGAGCATCACAATAGGGACAGCAATGGGCTGACTGTTGTAGCCATTGAACATATCAAAGGCAAAGTGAGAGGAGGTGATCGCCTACTAGAATTGAGGAAACAAGAGACATACTGGATCCATAGACTGAATTCTATTAGTCCAGGAGGTCTCAATCGTGATATTGATCTAGCTGCCTTTCTTGATATCTAAAGAATGAGAGTCATTCCTATTTAGGTTATTTTCATATATATGGGTAATATTTAGCCTGGGGTCACACTTTAGCGATATAATTTCCCTTTGTGTATGTGTATTTATTACTATTTTTTACATTTTAAACAAGAAATATGAGCTTTATACATTAGGGACTAAAATGAAGATTTCCTGACTGGTTATTTATATTTATATCGTTTTTGTGAACTTTTATATGTACATTGGAAAAGTTTTCAAATATTCACTTTTATGCTGTTTTATGCTTTTAATATATGTGTCTCGTAGGATTAACTCTTTTAAACATATATCGTTTTTCTTCTAAATATGTGCCTGTTTTAAATTTGCGCTCCTTTTTTAAACATGTGCTATTTTTAACTAATCATTATCACTGTGATAAACTTCTAGGTACGAATGGTATTTTTCAATCTAAAGTCTTATATGGTTTTCACTTAGCAATATTTCCAAACATTATCGGTGGCCGTTACCACAGCGATCGACACATGCGGGCGTGTCCTTTGTAGGTGTGATCCTATTGGTTGAGCATTGTACCGGGTCTCCCTATAAATGACACGTCAGGAGGAAAGATGGGTATTGCCTCTGACAAAGCTGGGAGGAGCCCAGCAAAACGTGTAAGGCCACGCCCATCTCATATACGGAGGTTACTGGTAAGCTGTGAGCAGCGGCGGATCCAAGACGGCTTATATAGGATACTCGCTGCCACGGTATTTTTTGCCTCCTCCTGTGTTTAGACACGTAACTGACTATGTCCCCTGAACCCTGCACAGCCCTGTGAACAACTTTGATATTCTGACTGCGGGAATATAATGCTATAGGCTATTTCTAAACATAATAGCATTAAGGAAAGAACCCTGGTCAGGTTTACGATATAGTGAACTGTAAACACATTGCTTGACAAGGGGTCATTGGAGTCATATTACATCTCTGGATGTGAAGTATCGTTTTATGGTGGACATCTGTATGAATCTGTAATTACATACCTCATATGTTTGAGGGTTCAGTCTGTAAGTGCGCATTTTGATGTGTATTTTATGTGAATAAAGTGCTAAATGTTTTTAAAAATCTGCACTTAGATTGGTGTTTCCCCCTTGGCTGCGCTCCATCCCCCTCTCTGTATCTACAGATTTTCCTCTTTTATACCTCATCTCTCACGGAGATCACACCAGTGATTGGAAGGGAGCTGCACGGAGGACACCAAAAAGAAAAGGAACAGCACTAAAAGGGAAGTTTGAAAAGCTCATCTGACGTTATTTATTACTTTATATATATTTATATTTTTTTCCGGAAAAGACACTGAATGAGACTTTGGACACTGATAGGACTACTCACCTATACTCTGTGATTGTGTATTATCCGGTGCTGATTTTAAACTACTCAGCGGTATCAGCAGCCTTTTTTGTATTTTTCCTTCTAAGTGTGTTAAAATCTCAATGGTACATTTTTATCAGTACTACATGTAATTTTGGGCCTTTTTTTCCTTTGAGAACTGGCATTACTCACACATATACTACTTTATGGAGCTACCTAAGCATTGTATGCTTATACAATACTTTGATTTTTTTTATTTGATTGCATTTGGAGGTGAAACGGTGGTATGAAATATACCAAAATGGGCCTAGATCAATACTTTGGGTTGTCCACTAAAAAAAAATATTTACATGTGAAGGGTAATTCAGGGATTCCTGACAGATATCAACATTCCAATGTAACTATTGCTAATTTTGAAAAAAAAAAATGGTTTGGAAATAGCAAAGTGCTACTTGTACGTATTGCCCTATAACTTGCAAAAAAAGCAAAGAACATGTAAATATTGGGTATTTATAAACTCAGGTCAAAATTTAGAAACTATTTAGCATGGGTGTTTTTGGTGGTTTTAGATGTGTAACAGAATTTGGGGGTCAAAGTTAGAAAAAGTGTGTTTTTTTTAAAATATTTTCATCATATTTTATAATTCTTTTTATAGTAAATTATATGATATGACTTATGAGGAAAATAATGGTATCTTTAGAAAGTCCATTTAATGGCGAGAAAAATCGTATATAATATGTGTGGGTAAAGTAAATGAGTAAGAGGAAAATTACAGCTAAACACAAACACAGCAAAAATTAAAAAATAGCCCTAGTCCCAAACGGTCAGAAAAAATTGAAAAATGCTCTGGTCACTAAGGGGTTAAAGTAAAATGTCTTTATGATGTACTGAGAAAAATAGTTTCCAAGTATTCCCTGTAACTTAACTGTGAATTAACTGTGAAGTTATGTTTTTTTCCCACCAAGTCAACAGAGCCTAAAATGCATCTTGCAGGATACAGAACTGTGACCCTGCAACATATTACATAGTGCTTGCTTGCTCACTCTAGGAGCTCATGACATTTTAAAATACTATTTAACCTTTTTTGTATGCAGATCTTTTGCACAGCAGTGCTTAATTGTTGATATATAATCTAAATATTATAAAAAAATTGGTTTAATTTCCCTTTAAACATGTTTTTTAAAAATAACATTTGGTACCATTGCAGTTTAGAATCCGCAGAACTTTCCTATAATATAAAAAGCCAAGTGTGTTTGTTCGAAGCTGTCATGCGCAGTAGAGACTGCGTGAGGACAAACACACCTGGCCTTCAACAAACAAACCTGTCCACCACAAGAACTGTAGGCATGATGGGGCGGGGGCGACCTGGCGTGTCTGGGGTGGGGCCAGGCATGGCTGGGGTGTGACTGGGTGTGGTGGGGCGGGCAGACCTGGCGGGGGCAGGCGTGTTAGGGGGGGCTGGGCGGGAGGCCGTGAGAGAGCAACAAAGAGGGGGAGAGAGAGCAACAGAGAGGGGGGAGAGAAAAAGAGAGGTGGGAGAGAGAGCAAAAGAGAGGAGAGCAAAAGAGAGGGGAAGGAGAGCAAAAGAGGGGGGAGTGAGAGCAAAAGAGAAGGTAGAGAGAACAAAAGAGAGGAGAGAGAGCAAAAGAGAGGGGAGAGAGAGCAAAAGAGAGGGGAGAGAGAGCATACAAGTGGGGAGAGAGAGCAAAAGAGTGGGGGAGAGAGAGCACAAAAGAGAGGGGGAGCGAGAGATCAAAAGAGAAGGGGAGAAAGAGAGCAAAAGAGAGGGGAAAGAGAGAGCAAAAGAAAGGGGGAAGAGATTGTGAAGAGAGGGGGGAGAGAGAGAGCACAAAAGAGAGGGGGAGAGAGAGAGAGCGCAAAAGAGAGGGGGAGAGAAAGAGCGTAAAAGAGAGGGGGAGAGAGTGCAAAAGAGAGGGGGAGAAAGAGAGAGCAAAAGAGAGGGGGGGGGGAGAGAGCAAAAGAGGGGGGAGACAGAGAGCAAAAGAGAGGGGAGAAAGAGAGAGCAAAAGAGGGGAAGAGAGAGCAAAAGAGAGGCGAGAGAGAGAGTGCAAAATGGAGGGGGAAGAGAGAGAAAAAGAGAGGGGAGAGAGAGAGCAAAAGAGAGGGGGGAGAGAGAGTGCAAAAGAAAGAGGAAAGAGAGAGAGCGCTCAAAAGAGAGGGGGAAAGAGTGCAAAAGAGAGGGGGAAAGAGCGCAAAAGAGAGGGGGGAGAGAGTGCAAAAGAGAGGGGGAGAGAGAGCGCAAAAGAGTGGGGGAGAGCAAGAGCACAAAAGAGAGGGGGAGAGAGAGAGTGCAAAAGAGAGGGGGAGAGAGAGAGAGCAAAAGAGAGGAGGAGAGAGAGCAAGAGAGAGGGGAGAGAGAGAGAGATCAAAAGAGAGGGGGAGTGAGAGAGCAAAAGAGAGGGGTAGAGTAAAAGAGAGGGGGAGAAAGAAAGAGCAACAGAGGGGGAGAGAGAGCAAAAGAGAGGGGGGAGAGAGTGCAAAATGGAGGGGGGAGAGAGAGCAAAAGAGAGGGGTGAGAAAGATCAAAAGATAGGGGGGAGAGAGAGCAACAGAGAGGGGGGAGAGAAAAAGAGGGATGGGAGAGAGAGCAAAAGAGAAGAGAGAGAGCAAAAGAGATGGGAGAGAGCAAAAGAGAGGGGATGGAGAGCAAAAGAGGGGGGATTGAGAGCAAAAGAGAAGGGAGAGAGAACAAAATAGAGGAGAGAGAGCAAAAGAGAGGGGAGAGAGAGCAAAAGAGAGGGGAGAGAGAGCAAAAGAGAGGGGAGAGAGCATAAGAGTGGGGAGAGAGAGCAAAAGAGTGGGGAAGAGAGAGCACAAAAGAGAGGGGGAGAGAGAGATCAAAAGAGAGGGGGAGAAAGAGAGCAAAAGAGAGGGGGAAAGAGAGAGCAAAAGAAAGGGGGAGAGAGCGTAAAAGGGAGGGGGAGAGAGAGCACAAAAGAGAGGGGAAGAGAGAGAGCGCAAAAGAGAGGGGGGGGAGAGAGAGCGTAAAAGAGAGGGGGGAGAGAGAGTGCAAAAGAGAGGGGGAGAGAGAGCAAAAGAGAGGGGGAGAAAGAGAGAGCAAAAGAGAGGGGGAGAGAGAGCAAAAGAGAGGGGGAGAGAGCGCAAAAGAGGGGGGAGACAGAGAGCAAAAGAGAGGGGGGAAGAGAGAGCAAAAGAGGGGGAGAGAGAGCAAAAGAGTGGGGAAGAGAGAGCACAAAAGAGAGGGGGAGAGAGAGATCAAAAGAGAGGGGGAGAAAGAGAGCAAAAGAGAGGGGGAAAGAGAGAGCAAAAGAAAGGGGGAGAGAGCGTAAAAGGGAGGGGGGAGAGCACAAAAGAGAGGGGAAGAGAGAGAGCGCAAAAGAGAGGGGGGAGAGAGAGCGTAAAAGAGAGGGGGGAGAGAGAGTGCAAAAGAGAGGGGGAGAAAGAGAGAGCAAAAGAGAGGGGGAGAGAGAGCAAAAGAGAGGGGGAGAGAGAGCAAAAGAGGGGGGAGACAGAGAGCAAAAGAGAGGGGGGAAGAGAGAGCAAAAGAGGGGGAGAGAGAGCAAAAGAAAGGGGAGAGAGAGCACTCAAAAGAGAGGGGGAAAGAGCACAAAAGAGAGGGGGGAGAGAGAGAGAGTGCAAAAGAGAGGGGGAGAGAGAGAGCGCAAAAGAGAGGGGGAGAGCAAGCGCACAAAAGAGAGGGGGAGAGAGAAAGCACAAAAGAGAGGGGGAGAGAGAAAGCACAAAAGAGAAGGGGAGAGAGAGAGTGCAAAAGAGAGGGGGGAGAGAGAGAGCAAAAGAGAGGGGAGAGAGAGCAAGAGAGGGGGAGAGAGAGAGCAAAAGAGAGGGGGGAGAGAGAGCAAAAGAGAGGGGGAGAGATAGAGAGCAAAAGAGGGGGGAGAGAGAGAGTGCAAAAGAGAGGGGGGAGAGAGAGCACAAAAGAGAGGGGGGAGAGAGTGCAAAAGAGAGGGGGAGAAAGAGAGAGCAAAAGAGAGGGGGAGAGAGAGCAAAAAAGAGGGGGAGAGAGAGCAAAAGAGGGGGGAGACAGAGAGCAAAAGAGAGGGGGGACAAAGAGAGAGCAAAAGAGGGGGAGAGAGAGCAAAAGACAGGGGAGAGATAGAGTGCAAAATGGAGGGGGGTGAGAGAGCAAAAGAGAGGGGAGAGAGAGAGCAAAAGAGAGGGGGGAGATAGAGAGCAAAAGAGGGGGGAGAGAGCAAAAGAGAGGGGGGAGAGAGAGCAAAAGAAAGGGGAGAGAGTGCTCAAAAGAGAGGGGGAAAGAGCACAAAAGAGAGGGGGGAAAGAGCACAAAAGAGAGGGGGAGAGAGAGAGTGCAAAAGAGAGGGGCAGAGAGAGAGTGCAAAAGAGAGGGGGAGAGCAAGAGCACAAAAGAGAGGGGGAGAGAGAAAGCTCAAAAAAGAGGGGGAGAGAGAAAGCACAAAATAGTCTATTTACTCTTTAGTAAACCAGCTGAAGTCATTTCAGAAATTTAAGACATAAGATAAACCTTCCTGCAGAGGCCTCCTTCTCCTTGTAGGGCTGTAACAGGAAGTAAATTACACTACACATATTGCAATGATTTGAAAAGACACTGCTTAGTGCTTTTTTTATTACAACAAAACAGACTGTTTAACATCCCTTTAAAGTATCAAATTTAAAATCTTAAAAGTATATGAAACCCACATTTTTTATTTCATGATTCAGATAGAGCATGTGATTTTAAACAACTGTCTACCCCAATTATAATTAATTCTTTATTCTCTTGTTATTTTTTTGGAAAGCGGGGTTGATATGCTTAGGGGCCAGCCCATTTCTGGAGCACTATATGGAAGCAGTTTTGCATGTCATGTAGTGCACCAGATGCCTACCTAGGTATCTCTTCAACAAAGAATATCATGGAAACAAAGCAAATTTGATAATAGAAGTAAATTGGAAACTTTTGTAAAATGGTATAATCAGTCTGAATCACAAAAGAAAATTTTAGGGATTCATATTCCTTAAATATCCCCATTGTTTAGTATTTTAGTAATAAAAACATAATAAATCACAATTAACATTCACCTAGATTACAAGTTTTGCGCTATAGAGGGTGTGAAACGAACGCAACAAAAGTTGCGTTATTTCACCCTCCAAAGCGCTGCCATAATAAGTTTCAGAAAAGCCTCCTTGTGCGTGCGATATGGTGGTGATAAACTCCATACCGCACAAAAGCCATGGTCTGAGAATACGTGCTCGTGCACGCTTTCCCCCATAGACATCAATGGGGAGAGTGTGTCGGAAAAAAACGTAACTCCTGAAGTGAGGAAAGGCGATCACCGTAACGCAACCCCTTGATGTCTATGGGGAAAAAAAGTTACATTTAAATCTAACACCCTAACATAAACCCCAAGTCTAAACACTCCTAATCTGCTGCCCCTGACATCGCCGACACTGAAATAAAATTATTAACCCCTAATCTGCGCTCCCGACATCGCCGCCACTAATAAAATGTATTAACCCCTATTCCGCCACTCCCCGATATCGCCGCCACTATAATAAAGTTATTAACCCCTATTCCGCTGCTCTCCGACATCGCCGCCACTAATAAAAGTTATTAACCCCTAACCTCTGACCTCCCACATCACCGCCACTAAATAAACCTATTAACCCCTAAACCGCCAGCCCCCCACATCGCAAACAAATAAATTAAACTATTAACCCCTAAACGTAGCAACCGCCTAACCTTATATTAAAATTACAATATAACTATCTTAAAATAAATAAAAACTTACCTGTGAAATTAAAAAACCTAAGTTTAAACTAACAATTAACCTATTATACTAAAATTAAAATAACTACCAATTAAATAAACTAAATTACACATTAAAAAACAGCCTAACACTAGTAAAAATAACAAACACTATATTACGAAAAATAGGATTATCAAAAATAAAAACAATTACACCTAATCTAATAGCCCTATAAAAATAAAAAAAAACAAATAAAAAAAAAACCTAGCCTACAATAAACTACAAATAGCCCTTAAAAGAGCCTTTTGTAGGGCATTGCCATAAAGAAATCAGCTCTTTTACCTGAAAAAAATACAAACAGTAAAACCCACCACCCAACCAAACTCCCAAAATAAAAAACCTAACTCTAACAAAAACCTAATCTACCCATTGCCCTGAAAAGGGCATTCAGCTCTTTTACATTGCCCAAACCCTAATCTAAAAAAATAAACCCACCCAAAAAGATTTAAAAAGCTGAAGTCCAGACATCCAGGTGGTGAGAAGTCTTCATCCAGGTGGCGAGGTCTTCATCCATTCAGGCGGCGTCTTCTATCTTCATCCAGGCGGCGTCTTCTATCTTCATCACGGTGGCACAGAGCGGGTCCATCCTTGAAGACATCCTCGCGGAGCCAATAGGATGTGAGCTACTGAAATTATATTGGCTGATTTGAATAGCCAATAGAATTTCATTAGCTCTCATCCTATTAGCTGATTTGAACAGCCAATAGGATTTCAGTAGCTCTTATCCTATTGGCTGATTTGAATTTACAAAATCCAATCAGCCAATAGGAATGCAAGGGACGCCATTTTGAAAAGACTCCCTTGCATTGAAGATCCAGTGTACGGCGGTGACCGTATGAAGAGGACACTCGGCGCCGGATGTCTTCAAGGATGGACGCGCTCCGCGCTGCTGGAATGAAGATAGAAGACGCCGCCGGGATGAAAATAGAAGACGCCACCTGGATGAAGATAGAGGTCGCCGCCTGGATGGATGAAGACCTCACCGTATGCTGTCGGCATTCAGCAATGTCTGTCAGACATTGATAAATCGGCCCCAATATCTCAATTATTAAGAGACTTTACAACTTCCACAGAACATTTGAGAAAAAGCCAAAAATCATTTTAAATTTGAATAGGGACCCAGAGGTGGTTGTCAGAAGTATAAATGCAGTTGATTTTTTATTCTTGCCAAAGTTCTATGGACTCTAAATGGCAATCTTATTCAAGGGTCATTTAAAAAAAATATATATAAATGGATATTAAACAGATTTTTTAAAGTATATTTATATTACATATCAACAATTAAAGGGACACTAAAATCAAACTTTCATGATTCAGACAGAGCATGCTGTTTTAAGATCATTTACATTTTATCTTATTAAACCCATTTTTTTTTCATGATTCAGAGAGAGCACGCAGTTTTAAGCAACTTTCAAATTTTTTCCTATTATCACATTTTCTTCGTTCTCTTGGTATCTTTATTTTAAAAGCAGGAATTTAAGTTTTGGAGCCGCACCATTTTTGGTTCAGAACCTGGGTAGCGCTTGCTGATTGGTGTAGCCAATGTAGTCACCAATCAGCAAGCGCTAACCAGGGTTCTGAACCAAAAATGGTCCGGCTCCTAAGATTAAATTATTGCTTTTTCAAATAAAGATACCAAGAGAACGAACAAAAAGTGATAATAGAAGTAAATTAGAAAGCTGCTTAAAATTGCATGCTCTCTCTGAATCACGAAAGAAAAAAATGTGCTTTAAATATCCCTTTAATGATCAAATTGTGTACAGCTTATTATATGGGCACTTTCTGAGATGGCAGCTCCTACTGTGATCATGTGCAAGAGATGACATTGTATACGTATATAAGTCTAAAAGAAAAAAGGGGGGAGGTGATTGCACTACTGATGATAATATATTGGGATGGGCTGGTAATAATATACAGCAGGCCTTATAGACAATAATCGTAGCCCATAGGTGCTGTGTACATATAGACACTTATTTACATATACAACCAAAAGCAGTTGCAAAAAAAGTGTACACTTATAGCACTCTAATCCCACGGTTATTATTATGAGTGTGACGTGGTATGTGTGTGTAAAGAAAAAACAAATCAATAAAACATCAAACTTTAATAGTTATAATTTAAAAAAATGGGAACTCTTTAAAAACAACTAGAGAACTAAATGGTTGTTCAAGGTGTTTACCTGGACTTAATTAGAACCAGGATGAGTTATAGTAATAATTAGTCAGTTAATCGGGGGGATAGACCATTGTCATCTATGTATAGTCCGGTATGTATCATATATTAGCTTATGGGACTCATAAATCAAACATATTAGCAGTGTTTGGTGCAAACAGTAAAACCAATTATTAGTTTTATGATATTGAGTAGATGTTTAGTGTTTAACCCATGAGCTGGTAGGTACTTCACCAGTTATATAATAAATGATGTGCCCATAGATCCTTCTAAAAGTGGCAGGTGGAGATTGTTGTAGTATCTCCTTGAATAATATCACATATTGACTGGTAATATAGTCTAATACCACCACATGAGATCAGGGATTAAAAGTCCAGATATGATATGTATAAGTAGATAAAACAGTACCGCTTGTACTGCAACTGACAACTGTAAAGCCTGGATGTTTAGATTATCTGATAAACATAGCTACTAAATTGCGTGTGTCCCTGAAAAATGGATAATAGCTCAGCTACTGATGTATCTTAAAATGTAACTAAATTGTATTGAAACTTGTTATTTAAATTTGTGTCATTCCTTATTGAGCCATGTAATTATGAAGTTATAAGAAGTTACATAAAAGTTATAGGAGCTACAATATTAAAGGGACAGTCTAGGCCAAAATAAACTTTCATGATTCAGATAGAGCATGTAATTTTAAACAATTTTCCAATCTACTTTTATCACCAATTTTGCTTTGTTCTCTTGGTATTCTTAGTTGAAAGCTTAACCTAAGAGGTTCATATGCTAATTTCTTAGACCTTGAAGCCCACCTCTTTTCAGAATGCATTTTAACAGTTTTTCACCACTAGAGGGTGTTAGTTCACGTATTTCATATAGATAACACTGTGCTCGTGCACGTGAAGTTATCTGGGAGCAGGCACTGATTGGCTAAACTGCAAGTCTGTCAAAAGAACTGAAATAAAGGGGCAGTTTGCAGAGGCTTAGATACAAGATAATCACAGAGGTTAAAAGTATATTATTATAACTGTGTTGGTTATGCAAAACTGGGGAATGGGTAATAAAGTGATTATCTATCTTTTAAAACAATAAAAATTCTGGTGTAGACTGTCCCTTTAAGCAATCGTTATAGTATTCAGATGTACATTCAAGTTCAGTTGATGAACTCACTATGTCTTATTTGAGGTTAATCCTTTGTTAGTTACTTAGAATATTTTTTATAGATGCATAGCATTATAAAAATACATTAGTTTGGTGTTTATGCAGATCAAGTCCGCTACTGTTATTGATTGTTTGCATTAGTTTGCAAACAGATGGCTAGATTTAGAGTTTTGCACCCAAAGGGGTGCATTAGCTACGCGTGTTTTTTTCCCCCCGCACCTTTTAAATAACGCTGGTATTTAGAGTTCTCTGAAGGGCTGTGATAGGCTCCAAAAAGGGAGCGTAGAGGCATATTTACCGCCACTTCAACTCTAAATACCAGAGTTGCTTACGGTAGCGGCCAGCTGGAAAAACGTGCTCGTACACGATTCCCCCATAGGAAACAATGGGGCAGTTTGAGCTGCAAAAAAACCTAGCACCTGCAAAAAAGCAGTGTTCAGCTCCTAACGCAGCCCCATTGTTTCCTATGGGGAAACACTTTCTAAGTCTGCACCTAACACCCTAACATGTACCCCGAGTCTAAACACCCCTAACCTTACACTTATTAACCCCTAATCTGCCGCCCCCGCTATCGCTGACCCCTGCATATTATTATCAACCCCTAATCTGCCGCTCCATACACCGCCGCCACCTACATTATACCTATGTACCCCTAATCTGCTGCCCCTAACACCGCCGACCCCTATATTATATTTATTAACCCCTAATCTGCCCCCCCCAACATCGCCGCTACCTACCTACACTTATTAACCCCTAATCTGCTGACCAGACCTCACCACCACTATAATAAATGTATTAACCCCTAAACCGCCTCACTCCCGCCTCACAAACCCTATAATAAATAGTATTAACCCCTAATCTGCCCTCCCTAACATCTGCGACACCTAACTTCAAGTATTAACCCCTAATCTGCCGACCGGACCTCGCTGCTACTCTAATAAATGTATTAACCCCTAAAGCTAAGTCTAACCCTAACCCTAACAACCCCCTAAATTAAATATAATTTTAATCTAACTAAATAAATTAAATATTATTAAATAAATTAATCCTATTTAAAGCTAAATACGTACCTGTAAAATAAACCCTAATATAGCTACAATATAAATAATAATTACATTGTAGCTATTTTAGGATTTATATTTATTTTACAGGCAACTTTGTATTTATTTTAACTAGGTACAATAGCTATTAAATAGTTATTAACTATTTAATAGCTACCTAGTTAAAATAATTACAAAATTACCTGTAAAATAAATCCTAACCTAAGTTACAATTAAACCTAACACTACACTATCAATAAATAAATTAAATAAATTAACTACAATTACCTACAATTAAATCAACTAAACTAAATTACAAACAAAAAAAAGATTACAAGAATTTTAAACTAATTACACCTACTATAAACCCCCTAAAAAAATAACAAAGCCCCCAAAATAAAAAAATACCCTACCCTATTCTAAAATAAAAAGTTAACAGCTCTATTACCTTACCAGCCCTTAAAAGGGCTTTTTGCGGGGCATGCCCCTAAGAAATCAGCTCTTTTACCTGTAAAAAAAACATACAATACCCCCCCAACATTACAACCCACCACCCACATACCCCTACTCTAACCCAACCAACCCCCCCCTTAAAAATCCTAACACTAAGCCCCTGAAGATCTCCCTACCTTGTATTCACCCAGCCGGGTATCACAGATCCGTCCAGAAGAGGGTCCGAAGTCTTCATCCTATCCGGCCAGAAGAGGTCCTCCAGAGGGTCGGAAGTCTTCATCCAGGCGGCATCTTCTATCTTCTTCCATCCGGAGCGGAGCGGGTCCATCTTGAAGCAGCCGACGCGGAGCCATCTTTCCTCACCGACGGACTAACGACGAATGAAGGTTCCTTTAAATGACGTCATCCAAGATGGCGTCCCTTGAATTCCGATGGGCTGATTGAATCAAAGGAATTTAAAGGAACCTTCATTCGTCGTTAGTCCGTCATTTAAAGGAACCTTCATTCGTCGTTAGTCCGTCATTTAAAGGAACCTTCATTCGTCGTTAGTCCGTCGGTGAGGAAGGATGGCTCCACGTCGGCTGCTTCAAGATGGACCCGCTCCGCTCCGGATGGAAGAAGATAGAAGATGCCGTCTGGATAAAGACTTCCGACCCTCTGGAGGACCTCTTCTGACCGGATAGGATGAAGACTTCAGACCCTCTGGAGGACCTCTTCTGACCGGATAGGATGAAGACTTCAGACCCTCTGGAGGTCCTCTTCTGACCGGATAGGATGAAGACTTCAGACCCTCTGGAGGACCTCTTCTGACCGGATAGGATGAAGACTTCGGACCCTCTTCTGGACGGATCGGTGATACCCGGCTGGGTGAATACAAGGTAGGGAGATCTTCAGGGGCTTAGTGTTAGGTTTTTTAAGGGGGGTTTGGGTGGGTTAGAGTAGGGGTATGTGGGTGGTGGGTTGTAATGTTAGAGAGGGTATTGTATGTTTTTTTTACAGGCAAAAGAGCTGATTTCTTTGGGGCATGCCCCGCAAAAAGCCCTTTTAAGGGCTGGTAAGGTAATAGAGCTGTTAACTTTTTATTTTAGAATAGGGTAGGGCATTTTTTTATTTTGGGGGGCTTTGTTATTTTTTAGGGGGCTTAGAGTAGGTGTAATTAGTTTAAAATTCTTGTAATCTTTTTTTTTTTGTAATTTAGTGTTTGATTTTTTTTGTAATTTAGGTTAGTTGATTTAATTGTAGGTAATTGTAGTTAATTTATTTAATTTATTTATTGATAGTGTAGTGTTAGGTTTAATTGTAACTTAGGTTAGGATTTATTTTACAGGTAATTTTGTAATTATTTTTACTAGGTAGCTATTAAATAGTTAATAACTATTTAATAGCTATTGTACCTAGTTAAAATAAATACAAAGTTGCCTGTAAAATAAATATAAATCCTAAAATAGCTACAATATAATTATTATTTATATTGTAGCTATATTAGGGTTTATTTTACAGGTAAGTATTTAGCTTTAAATAGGATTAATTTATTTAATAAGAAATAATTTATTTAGTTAGATTAAAATTATATTTAATTTAGGGGGTTGTTAGGGTTAGGGTTAGACTTAGCTTTAGGGGTTAATACATTTATTAGAGTAGCGGCGAGGTCCGGTCGGCAGATTAGGGGTTAATACTTGAAGTTAGGTGTTGCAGATGTTAGGGAGGGCAGATTAGGGGTTAATAAAATTTATTGCGAGGCGGGAGTGAGGCGGTTTAGGGGTTAATACATTTATTAGAGTAGCGGCGATGTCCGGTCGGCAGATTAGGGGTTAATAAGTGTAGGTAGGTAGTGGCGATGTTGGGGGGGCCAGATTAGGGGTTAATAAATATTATGTAGGTGTCGGCGGTGTTAGGGGCAGCAGATTAGGGGTTTATATGGATAATGTAGGTGGTGGCGGTGTCCGGTCGGCAGATTAGGGGTTAAAAAAAATTATTAGAGTGGCGGCGATGTGGGGGGACCTCAGTTTAGGGGTACATAGGTAGTTTATGGGTGTTAGTGTACTTTAGAGCACAGTAGTTAAGAGCTTTATAAACCTGACTTTTTTCTGAGGCTGGAGTCTTGTCGGTAGAGGTGTAACGCTCACTTCAGCCAATACTCTAAATACTGGCGTTAGGAAGATCCCATTGAAAATATAGGATACGCAATTGGCGTAAGTGGATCTGCGGTATGGAAAAGTCGCGGCTGGAAAGTGAGCGTTAGACCCTTTCCTGACTGACTCCAAATACCAGCGGGCGGTAAAAAGCCGCGTTAGGAGCCCTTAACGCTGCTTTTGACGGCTAACGCAGAACTCTAAATCTAGGCGAGAGCTAGCCACAGCGAAAATATTCATTAACTAATGTTCTATACTTAACTGCTGATAATTAGCTGAAGGTATCACTACCTGCGGATAGTTAGCTGTATATATATATATTAGGTGCCCAGATATTATATTTTCATTATTACTAGTAGACTATGGTATGAGCACCTATTAATGACTACCTTCATTAGTATGCATAATAACCCTTTAAGCAGATAATATACGCTCCTGATATTAACAGTTTGCATTAATTTGCAAATAGGACAAACCACAGCATAAGTATTCCATAAAGAGCGTTCTATACTTAACTGTTTAATGGTTAGCTGTCTGTGTGAATGCTAGATATACTTGACTGCTGATAGTTGGCTGTGTGTATCAATACTAGGTGCCCATATATTATGTTTTAAATTCGTTTAAACTGGTAAATTGTAGCATAAGCACCAATATTTAATGTCTGCCTGCACTAATATTCAGATAGATGCTACCAAAGCAAAAGTATTAAAAAGTTAGCAGTCTGATACATTGAGAGCTGCAGGATAAGGGTTGAAATTAGTAATAAGAAACCAGAACATACAAGACCACAGGTCTGAGTCTGTTTCTACATATATTACGTTCCCAATATCAATCTGACTAATCTGAGTATACGTTCATCATCAGCTCAGATATCATATTAATAACAACCATTAAATTCAACTAGAACTTTAAAATTAAGGGGTCCCAACTTTCCCTTCTCCTGACATGTTTCGCCGGATACACCGGCTTTTTCGAAGGTCTTAAGTATAGAACATTAGTTAACAAATATTTTCGCTGTGGCTAACTCTGTTTGCAAACTAATGCAAACAATCAATAACAGTAGCGGGCTTGATCTGCATAAACACCAAACTAATGTATTTTTATAAAGCTATGCATCTATAAAAATTATTCTAAGTAACTAACAAAGGATTAACCTCAAATAAGACATAGTGAGTTCATCAATTGAACTTGAATGTACATCTGAATACTATAACGATTTCTTAAAGGGACAGTCTACACCAGAATTTTTATTGTTTTAAAAGATAGATAATTCCTTTATTACCCATTCCCCAGTTTTGCATAACCAATACAGTTATAATAATATACATTTAACCTCTGTGATTATCTTGTATCTAAGCTTCTTCAAACTGCCCCTTTATTTCAGTTCTTTTGACAGACTTGCAGTTTAGCCAATCCGTGCCAACTTCACGTGCACGAGCACAGTGTTATCTATATGAAATACGTGAACTAACACCCTCTAGTGGTGAAAAACTGTTAAAATGCATTCTGAAAAGAGGTGGGCTTCAAGGTCTAAGAAATTAGCATATGAACCTCTTAGGTTAAGCTTTCAACTAAGAATACCAAGAGAACAAAGCAAAATTGGTGATAAACGTAGATTGGAAAAATTTTTAAAATTACATGCTCTATCTGGATCATGAAAGTTTATTTTGGCCTAAACTGTCCCTTTAATATAGTAGCTCCTATAACTTTTATGTAACTTCTTATAACTTCATAATTACATGGCTCAATAAGGAATGACACAAATTTAAATAACAAGTTTCAATACAATTTAGTTACATTTTAAGCTACATCAGTAGCTGAGCTATTATCCATTTTTCAGGGGCACACGCAATTTAGTAGCTATGTTTATCAGATAATCTAAACATTCAGGCTTTACAGTTGTCAGTTGCAGTACAAGCGGTACTGTTTTATTTACTTATACATATCATATCTGGACTTTTAATCCCTGATCTCAAGTGGTGGTATTAGACTATATTACCAGTCCATATGTGATATTATTCAAGGAGATACTACAACAATCTCCACCTGCCACTTTTAGAAGGATCTATGGGCACATCATTTATTATGGGTTAAACACTAAACATCTACTCAATATCATAAAACTAATAATTGGTTTTACTGTTTGCACCAAACACTGCTAATATGTTTGATTTATGAGTCCCATAAGCTAATATATGATACATACCGGACTATACATAGATGACAATGGTCTATCCCCCCGATTAACTGACTAATTATTACTATAACTCATCCTGGTTCTAATTAAGTCCAGGTAAACACCTTGAACAACCATTTAGTTCTCTAGTTGTTTTTAAAGAGTTTCCATTTTTTTAAATTATAACTATTAAAGTTTGATGTTTTATTGATTTGTTTTTTCTTTACACACACATACCACGTCACACTCATAATAATAACCGTGGGATTAGAGTGCTATAAGTGTACACTTTTTTTGCAACTGCTCTTGGTTGTATATGTATATATGTATATAAGTCTTTCATTGATACAGGGGGAGTAGCAAAATGAAGCAAATGTAATTTGTTAGAGAAAAAAAAATCTAATACTGATTTAAAATTCAAAGAGTCTAATTCTAACACCTTCATCTCATCAGATGGGAAAAACCAAGCAGACAACCCCTCAGGTCATGCACCTTTTATCAGTTCAGGTATACAATAGTGCAGCATACATATACTAGTCTGTCATTGGTTGATGGCTGTGACATTATAAAGGGGGGGGGCAACAAATTGTAATATATTTTGAAATTCGGAGTTGTGCTATTGCCTTGTCTTTTTATTATGCATGTGTTAATAATGCAATTATATTGTTTTTAATTGTCTTTAAAGTAATGTATTGCAAAAGATCTGTATACAAAACAAGGACTAGATTACAAGTGGAGCGCTAATTTATCGCTGTGGAGCGCACAATAAATAATTAGCCATTACAAGTTGCTAGTTATTGCTGCTGCAAGCTCGCGGTAGCAATTAAGGCTTATAAAATTAACTAGATATCAGATCTCTGGTTAATTTTATAAATGTACACAAAATGCTCACAAAATCAACTGTGATATATTTTATTAAAAAAATAGATGATAGCAGCATCTTTATTTTTTACTAAAATAACTGCAAAAAGCATTTTTTGGTGTCTAAAGGGAGCAGGTGTAGGGTGTTAGAAAAAACACGGCACTGAAAAGTGCCCTTATATTGCGGTCTAAGGGAATTGTGTGTTTCCATTAAATGTATATGCTTATAAACACACATATATATATATATATATATATATATATATATATATGTGTGTGTGTTTATACACATATTAAAACATACATTTTTATTTATATAAACATATACATATATATGTACACTTTGCTGCCATCACTGCGCTACTTCCCTCTTGCGCTGCACAAGTTCTGATGCCATGTATGACTGTATTAGAATGAGACTCCCATTGGAGCTACCCAGCAATACGAACTCAAGGTCGCATTGGCATTGCTGTCAACTTGTAATTCCACCGCACACTATCGTTAGCTGGTATTACTCAGTGGAACTCTAATATCGCTTTCATGAAAGAGATATTTAGCGCTCCACTTGTAATCTGGCCCTAAATGTTTAATAGTATTTAACACCTTCATGTCAGGGGAAAATGTTTAACATCAGATCAAAGTTCAGATGTAAATATTTGCTTGAAAAAGACCGAGATTGAATCATGGGGGGACTGCCTGTGCCATATAAGGTAGGACATTCCATGCCGTCCTATCGACGTTAAAGCCAAGTGCTTTTAGGATGGCATGGAAAGTCCTAATGGCATGAAGGGGTTAAGCGAGCTCTTGTAGTGAGCAAGCAATCACTATTTAATATATTTCACCAATCACAGTACGTTTTCTGCATGAAATACTGTATGTCCCTTTAAATTTCAGATCTTATTAGATGGTAATAAAAGATTAGTAAATTATAATTGACATTAATATGAACCCCCAGTGTATTTAGCACTGATGATGACCACATGCTCTTTCGGACCTCATCGTGCCCCTCTCCCTTCATTTACCCTGCATACCTGAAGGTCTATTGTTCTGGAATTGCCCAGGGAATCCGGGGATTCCAGTGAGGTCACCAAACATGTGCAAGGTGATGTCACAAAGCCCAGGAAGCCCGGAAGTGCCAAGATAGACAATACAGGATAAGGGAGCAGGTGATTTGAGCGTAAATCACTTGCTCTTTCAAACAGTGTGTCATAATAAGAGTTAACGTTTTAGCACTTTTTTTAAATAAAAATAACAAATAATCTTGTGAGCTGCTGATGCAACGCCGACCCCTGCAGATTTGCCGCCAGCAGGGAGGTGTCAATCATCCCGATCGTACTCAATCGGGTTGATTTGTGGCGATGTCTGTCCGTCTGCTCAGAGGAGGCGGACAGGGTTATGGAGCAGCGGTCTTTAGACTTGGAGCAGCGGTCTTTAGACTGCTGCTTCATAACTGCTGTTTCTGGCGAGCCTGCAGGCTCGCCAGAAACACGGGGCATCAAGCTCCATACAGAGCTTGATAGATAGGCCCCAATAGTTCAGTTCTCAAGAGCTTTTCCAACTTCCACAGAACTGTGAGTCATGAAAATTGCATTTGAAAAAAAGCCAAGATAATATGATATTTGAAATGGGACTGGCTGTCAAAGTTATTATTTTATACTTACACTAATCCTAAAGTCCGTTTACACAGGACATTTTTTGCAATACAGTGGTGCCACCTCTTGCTCTCTCTCTCCCCTCTCTTTTGTTCTCTCTCTCTCCATTTTTGGTTCAGCACCTGGGTAGTGCTTGCTGATTGGTGTAGCCAATGTAGCTACCAATCAGCAAGTCCATACAGAGTGCTGAACCAAAAATGGGCCAGCTCCTAAGATTAAATTATTGCTTTTTTAAAAAAGAGAACGAACAAAAATTGATAATAGAAGTAAATTAGAAAGTTGCTTAAAATTGCTCTATCTGAATCATGAATGAAAAAAATTGGGTTTAATGTCCCTTTAATGATCAAATTGTGTTCAGTTTATTATATGGGCACTTTCTGAGATGGCAGCTCCTACTGATCATGTGCAAGAGATGGCAGTGTATACGTATATAAGTCTGTCATTGATACAGGGGGAGTAGCAAAACGAAACCAAGCAGACAACCCCTCAGGTCATGCACCTTTTATCAGTTCAGGTATACAATAGCGCAGCATACATATATTAGTCTGTCATTGGTTGATGTCTGTGACATTATAAGGGGGGGGGGGGCGGCAACAAATTGTAATAAATTTTGAAATTCAGAGTTGTGCTATTGCATTGTCTTTTTATTATGCACGTTTTAATAATGCAATTATATTGTATTTAATTGTCTTTAAAGCAATGTATTGCAAAAGATCTGTATACAAAACAAGGACTAGATTACAAGTGGAGCGCTAATTTATCGCTGTTTGCGGGTGCATGATAAATAATTAGCCATTACAAGTTGCTAGTTATTGCTGCTGCGAGCTCGCGGTAGAAATTAACGCTTATTAAATTAACCAGATATCAGATCTCTGGTTAATTTTATAAATGTACACAAAATGCTCACAAAATCAACTGTAATATATTTTATTAAAAAAATAAATGATAGCAGCATCTTTAATTTTTACTAAAATAACTGCAAAAAGCAGTTTTTGGGGTCTAAAGGGAGCGGGTGTAGGGTGACTGAAAAGTGCCTTTACATTGCGGTCTATGGGAACTGTGTGTTCCCAGTAAATGTATATGCTTATAAATATATATATATATATATATATATATATATATATATATATATATATATATATATATATGTGTGTGTGTTTATATGTGTTTTTATTTATATAATCATATACATATATATGTACACTTTGCTGCCATCGCTGCGTTACTAACCCCCTGCGCTGCACGAGTTCTGATGCCGTGTATGACTGCTTTAGAAAAAGGCTTCCAATGGAGCTACCTAGCAATACGAACACAAGGTCGCGTTCGCATTGTTGTCAACTTGTAATACCATCGCACATTATCGTTAGCTGGTATTACTCAGTGGAAGGCTAATATCGCTTTCACAAAGGAGATATTTAGCGCTCCACTTGTAATCTGGCCCTAAATGTTCAATAGTATTTAAACCCCTTCGTGCCAGGGGAAAATGTTTAACATCGGATCAAAGTTCAGATGTAAATATTTGCTTGAAAAAGCAAATCACGAGATCGTCGATACGATCACATGATTTCAGAACGAGATTGAATCATGGGGGACTGCCTGTGCTGCTAGGCTCGCCCCCAGGTATGATTTTTCATTCCCGGAAAGGAGGAGACTGCAGGATGCCATATAAGGTAGGACATTCCATGCCGTCCTATCGACGTTAAAGGGACATGAAACCCAATTTTTTTCTTTCATGATTTAGAAAGAGCATGTCATTTTAAACAACTTTCTAATTTACTTCTATTATCTAATTTGCTTCATTTACTTGATATCACTTGCTGAAAAGCATATCTAGATATGCTCAGTAGCTGCTGATTAGTTGCTGCACATAGAGGCCTTGTGTGATAGGTTAACACATGTGCATTGCTATTTCTTCAACAAAGGATATCTAAAGAATTTAGCAAATTAGATAATAGAAGTAAATTGGAAAGTTGTTTAAAATTGCATGCCCTATCTGAATCATGAAAGTTTAATTTTGACTAGACTGTCCCTTTAAAGTCAAGAGCTTTTAGGATGGCATCGAAAGTCCTAATGGCATGAAGGGGTTAAGTGAGCTCTTGTAGTGAGCAAGCAATCACTATGTAATATATTTCACCAATCACAGTACGTTTTCTGCATGAAATACTGTATGTCCCTTTAAATTTCAGATCTTATTAGCTGGTAATAAAAGATTAGTAAATTATAATTGACATTAATATGAACCCCAGTGTATTTAGCACTGATGATGACCACATGCTCTTTCGGACCTCATCGTGCCCCTCTCCCTTCATTTACCCTGCATACCTGAAGGTCTATTGTTCTGGAATTGCCCAGGGAATCCGGGGATTCCAGTGAGGTCACCACACATGTGCAAGGTGATGTCACAAAGCCCAGGAAGCCCGGAAGTGTCAAGATAGACAATACAGGATAAGGGAGCAGGTGATTTGAGCGTAAATCACTTGCTCTTTCAAACAGTGTGTCTTAAGAGTTAACATTTAAAGGGACATGAAGCCCAATTTTTTTCTTCCATGATTTAGAAAGAGCATACAATTATAAACAACTTTCTAATTTACTTCTATTATCTAATTTGCTTCATTCTCTTGATATTATTTGCTGAAAAGCATATCTAGATATGCTTAGTAGCTGCTGATTGGTAGCTGCAAATAGATGCCTCCTGTGATTGGCTCACCATGTGCATTGCTATTTCTTAATTAAAGGATATCTAAAGAATGAAGCAAATTAGATAATAGAAGTAAATTGGAATGTTGTTTAAAATTGTATTCTCTACCTTAATCATGAAAAAAATTTTTTTTGGGTATAGTGTTCCTTTAAGCACTTTTTTTAATAAAAATAACAAATAATCCAGTTTTAAATCACTAAAAAGGAGTTGAAACCGATTTATTTTTCATTCATCATTCATATAGAACATGTGATTTTAGTAAATTTTCTAATTTACTTCTATTATTATTTTACTTTGTTCTCTTGGGCCTAGATTTAGAGTTCGGCGGTAGCCGTCAAAACCAGCGTTAGAGGCTCCTAACGCTGGTTTTGGCCGCCCGCTGGTATTTGGAGTCAGTGATTAAAGGGTCTAACGCTCACTTTACAGCCGCGACTTTTCCATACCGCAGATCCCCCTACGCCATTTGCGTAGCCTATCTTTTCAATGGGATCTTTCTAACGCTGGTATTTAGAGTCGTTTCTGCAGTGAGCGTTAGAGCTCTAACGACAAGATTCCAGCCGCCTGAAAAAAGCAGGAGTTAAGAGCTTTCTGGCTAACGCCGGTTCATAAAGCTCTTAACTACTGTACCCTAAACTACACTAACACCCATAAACTACCTATGTACCCCTAAACCGAGGTCCCCCCCACATCGCCGCCACTCGATTAAAATTTTTAACCCCTAATCTGCCGACCGCCACCTACGTTATACTTATGTACCCCTAATCTGCTGCCCCTAACCCCGCCGACCCCTATATTATATTTATTAACCCCTAACTTGCACCACACAACGTCGCCGCAAGCTACTTAAAATAATTAACCCCTAATCTTCCGACCGCAAATCGCCGCCACCTACGTTATCCCTATGTACCCCTAATCTTCTGCCCCTAACATCGCCGACCCCTATGTTATATTTATTAACCCCTAATCTGCCCCCCACAACGTCGCCGACACCTACCTACACTTATTAACCCCTAATCTGCCGAGCGGACCTGAGCGCTACTATAATAAAGTTATTAACCCCTAATCCGCCTCACTAACCCTATCATAAATAGTATTAACCCCTAATCTGCCCTCCCTAACATCGCCGACACCTACCTTCAATTATTAACCCCTAATCTGCCGACCGGAGCTCACCGCTATTCTAATAAATGTATTAACCCCTAAAGCTAAGTCTAACCCTAACACTAACACCCCCCTAAGTTAAATATAATTTTTATCTAACGAAATAAATTAACTCTTATTAAATAAATGATTCCTATTTAAAGCTAAATACTTACCTGTAAAATAAATCCTAATATAGCTACAATATAAATTACATTTATATTATAGCTATTTTAGGATTAATATTTATTTTACAGGTAACTTTGTATTTATTTTAACCAGGTACAATAGCTATTAAATAGTTAAGAACTATTTAATAGTTACCTAGTTAAAATAATTACAAATTTACCTGTAAAATAAATCCTAACCTAAGATATAATTAAACCTAACACTACCCTATCAATAAAATAATTAAATAAACTACCTACAATTACCTACAATTAACCTAACACTACACTATCAATAAATTAATTAAACACAATTGCTACAAATAAATACAATTAAATAAACTATCTAAAGTACAAAAAATAAAAAAGAACTAAGTTACAGAAAATAAAAAAATATTTACAAACATAAGAAAAATATTACAACAATTTTAAACTAATTACACCTACTCTAAGCCCCCTAATAAAATAACAAAGACCCCCAAAATAAAAAAATTCCCTACCCTATTCTAAATTTAAAAAGTTACAAGCTCTTTTACCTTACCAGCCCTGAACAGGGCCCTTTGCGGGGCATGCCCCAAGAAGTTCAGCTCTTTTGCCTGTAAAAGAAAACATACAATACCCCCCCCCCAACATTACAACCCACCACCCACATACCCCTAATCTAACCCAAACCCCCCTTAAATAAACCTAACACTAAGCCCCTGATGATCTTCCTACCTTGTCTTCACCATGCCAGGTTCACCGATCCGTCCTGGCTCCAAGATCTTCATCCAACCCAAGCGGGGGTTGGCGATCCATAATCCGGTGCTCCAAAGTCTTCCTCCTATCCGGCAAGAAGAGGACATCCGGACCGGCAAACATCTTCTCCAAGCGGCATCTTCTATGTTCTTCCATCCGATGACGACCGGCTCCATCTTGAAGACCTCCAGCGCGGATCCATCCTCTTCTTCCGACGACTAGACGACGAATGACGGTTCCTTTAAGGGACGTCATCCAAGATGGCGTCCCTCGAATTCCGATTGGCTGATAGGATTCTATCAGCCAATCGGAATTAAGGTAGGAATTTTCTGATTGGCTGATGGAATCAGCCAATCAGAATCAAGTTCAATCCGATTGGCTGATCCAATCAGCCAATCAGATTGAGCTCGCATTCTATTGGCTGTTCCGATCAGCCAATACAATGCGAGCTCAATCTGATTGGCTGATTGGATCAGCCAATCGGATTGAACTTGATTCTGATTGGCTGATTCCATCAGCCAATCAGAAAATTCCTACCTTAATTCCGATTGGCTGATAGAATCCTATCAGCCAATCGGAATTCGAGGGACGCCATCTTGGATGACGTCCCTTAAAGGAACCGTCATTCGTCGTCTAGTCGTCGGAAGAAGAGGATGGATCCGCGCTGGAGGTCTTCAAGATGGAGCCGGTCGTCATCGGATGGAAGAACATAGAAGATGCCGCTTGGAGAAGATGTTTGCCGGTCCGGATGTCCTCTTCTTGCCGGATAGGAGGAAGACTTTGGAGCACCGGATTATGGATCGCCAACCCCCGCTTGGGTTGGATGAAGATCTTGGAGCCAGGACGGATCGGTGAACCTGGCATGGTGAAGACAAGGTAGGAAGATCATCAGGGGCTTAGTGTTAGGTTTATTTAAGGGGGGTTTGGGTTAGATTAGGGGTATGTGGGTGGTGGGTTGTAATGTTGGGGGGGGGTATTGTATGTTTTTTTTTACAGGCAAAAGAGCTGAAATTCTTGGGGCATGCCCCGCAAAGGGCCCTGTTCAGGGCTGGTAAGGTAAAAGAGCTTGTAATTTTTGTATTTTAGAATAGGGTAGGGAATTTTTTATTTTGGGGGTCTTTGTTATTTTATTAGGGGGCTTAGAGTAGGTGTAATTAGTTTAAAATTGTTGTAATATTTTTCTTATGTTTGTAAATATTTTTTTATTTTCTGTAACTTAGTTCTTTTTTATTTTTTGTACTTTAGATAGTTTATTTAATTGTATTTATTTGTAGCAATTGTGTTTAATTAATTTATTGATAGTGTAGTGTTAGGTTAATTGTAGGTAATTGTAGGTAGTTTATTTAATTATTTTATTGATAGGGTAGTGTTAGGTTTAATTATAACTTAGGTTAGGATTTATTTTACAGGTAAATTTGTAATTATTTTTTTTTTTTTTTTTTTTTTATTGAGGTTGAAAATCACATTGACAACAGTCTCATCAACAGAATACATTATACAGCTTATATTATACTGGCATGACATTACATAATGGGCACCTCATTTTTTTTTAAATCATGTAGGTTTTGCGAGTTCCTCAGACAGGCAGGTCCAGTCGTGGGACCGAAAGCTAAACAAACAATTGAGGATATGGCTACGTAGATAATAGTAAAGATTGCAATTTCAACTTATGTGGGATAAATACATAATATGTAGTACATATATAATTTCAATATAGTAAAGCATAATAAAAACATCAAGGTAGCTCTATAGAGATCATCAATTGAAAAAACATGGAGTATAGCCTCTCTCACTTAATATTATAATCTAATAACCATTAACGTTGAGCCTCTATTAGAACATAGGCAATCTCAAACCATTATCTTAAGGAAACTTCAGAAAACAGGAAATCACTATAACATCAATAATCCTGTGTTGAACCCCTGAGAGCCATTCTATCATGATGTAGGGGAAAAGAAAACTAGGTCATGGCTCTGCAGGTAGGGCAGAGGCTACCAAACTCTGCCAAAAGGGTGCAGAGAGAAGGGAAATCATCTCCAACCGCACAGAAATAATGAGGGGGGGGGGAAGAGGGAAGGAAAGAGGGGAAAGGGAGGGGGAAAAGGGGGAGGGGGAGGGAAGGGGAAGGAGGAGGGAAGGAGGGAGGGGGAAGGGGGAAGGGAAGGAGAAAGAGGGGGAGAAGGAGGGGAGGAGGGAAGGAGGAGGAGGGGGGAAGAGGAGGAGGTAGGAGGAGAGAGGAGGAGGTGAGGGGGGGGAAGGGGAAAGGAGGAGAGGGGAGGGGGGGGGGGGAGGAGGAGGGGGAAGGGAGGAGGAAGGGAGGGGGAAAGAAGGGGGAAGGAGGAGTGAAGGGGGGGAGAAGGGGGGGGAGAAGGAGGGGAAGGGAGGAGGGGGGAAGAGGGGGGAAGAGGGAGGGGAGGGAAAGGGAGAGGGAAAGGGGAAGGAAAGGGGAAGGGAAAGTGGGGAAAGGGAAAGGGGAATGGGGGGAGGGGGAGGGGGGGGGGTAGGGGGGGAGGGGAGAGGGGGGGGGAGAGGGGTAGGGGGGAGGGGGGAGGAGGGGGAGGGAAGGGAGGGGGGGGGCGGAGGGAAAGCCAAAAATGGCAGATATAACTATTGTTAACCTTACATTCATAACATTGGGCCTAGAGATTTTTACAGAGTGATTTAACTCTATAACTGTCTGAATAAGAAAAAAGCATACAATTACCAGTGACCTAGTCAAAGGTTAAGGGTTAATTTCAAGATATAATCTTAAATCTCTACTGAGGCCTCTACTAGTTATAAGTTACCCAACTACTTAGGGGAAGATACGATATATAATGAACCCCAGGGAGTTTGAATCTAACCCTTCCTATAGTGCCGTTTACTTTATGTTTAACTCCCATTAAACCAAGATGCTAATACAAGTGCATATACTGTTACATAGAATTTTTCTGTCAGGCTTATAGTTTAAGACATTCAGCTAAATGGCAAAGCTTGTAAAGGGGTGTAAGAAGTGTGGGATCTGTATTAGTTTCAGAGCCTGCATTTTCATAGATGCAGGATCACCTCACCTATTGGGGCTAACATTATAACTTATATCGCAAACAATTCGCAAATTCACTCATATATGGGGCCTTACTAAGCAGTACTCAGGCTATATAAGTGTTAGGAAAAACTTGGGTATTTTTCAGCATTAAACACGCAATAAATATATCTAGGAGTTATATAGTGAGATGTGGCAGGCATACTTAAGAGATTCCAAATCGGTGTTCCCAAGCCACTAGGACTGTTATGATAGAATAGCAAACCCCATAGTAGGGTTGATTAGTTACACTTACCGAGAGATGCAGCTGCTTGCACTAGTTAATAAAATCTATAAGCATTACAGTGTGACCGCAGTGCATTAATACTGCTTAATAAACATAATAAAATTCTATCAGTTTCACTACAGTTAAGCGGCTATGAAATATGTTAAGTGCTAATTGCAGTATGTGAGGATGGCTCTATCTGAAATGTATATCTCATAAGATCACCATAGACATAGAAAGCAAATAAGAGAAATACACCATACATCGTGTTAGGTAATAAATGAGAAACAGGATATTGCTGGCCATCTGTAATATGAGTCCAGAAAGCGATACAAACTTAGGTTAATGCAGTCTTGTAGTTTCCAAGCGGACGCCCTTCAAAATAGCAGGGCTCAGACTTATGCAATAACAATAGGTTCAGTAAGGGGTCTCCTAGGGCTAATCTCAGGCAATATTGCCATCATGAAGCAAGAGGAGTAGTCCAATCACCCGGGGAGTTTATAGTATGTTAGAGAGTCTCAAAAAAACTGTCCAGATACTTCTAGATTTTGTTTAAGGAATCCGTCTAGCCCGTCTGCATGCGGGCAAATCCATCGGCCCCACAAACAGAGCCAAACAACCCGGGTATCCCAAGGAGGGTAATAGCACACAACCCATTGCTCTTGAAGGCTCGTGCAATACTTCCAGTAGTATCGGCACGGCAGAACCGCAAAGCTGTTAACAGACTGGAGCGAGCACTTTAAGCTGTAAGCCCTACCGTGTTGTGTAAGGCCTGCCCCCAGATACAAGCGGTCAGATTGCGCGTCGTCCTCGGTGTCTGTGTCAGCAGAGAGAAAACAGAGCCCAATCTCGGGTCTTTCGCTCACAGGCAGCAGCGGTGAAAAGTGTGCTCGAAGTGCTGCAGGCTCCGCAATACTCTGAGACTCCGGTGCTACACCGCGCTCCTCTGTAGTGGTAGCGCGGTGAGATCTCGCCTCTTTCATTGTCTCGTCAAAGGCATCAAGCCTCTCGAGCATCCCTTTCCCATACTCCTCCAATAAGTCTCTAAATGCGGCATATGTTATTTGGGACTCCATAGCAGGCCGGCCGTGTATCGACCGTCAAAATGGCGCTTTCAGTGTGAGGCAAGTAGGTCCGCCACTGATCCTCAGCCCTATACTGCACTCACGGCCCTCAATTTTAAGTTGACATGTGCCCGGTGTCTTCTTGTATTAGTGCCCAAAAGCTATGATAGTCATTATCCAAATTCCCATCGTCTATGGGAATAT